>NW_024425119.1:23357050-23533138 GCF_017311325.1 Ursus maritimus
GTGTGTGTGTGTGTGTGTGTGCACGCGCGTGAGTTTTTTTATATCATTACCTACCTATTTAAAGAGGAAAACTTCTGAGAAAAATCACCAGAAAACTGAGTTTATCCTGCTCTGACAAACTAAAAATATGAAAACAATAAACCAGTTTCAGCAAATCATCTCTTGCCTCACTTTACAAACACTGGATCCGTTTGCAAAATTATAAACTTTTAACTTAAGAGTTGTCTTTCCCTAAAAATATATAATACAAAAGGGAAGAATGATAAAGTCACATCGTTAATGCAAAGCCAAGGTTTCCAGAGTCCTTATTAACGCATATGAGCTAACATCATTCAGGATGTCTCCCTTCAAAATGTTGGGCTCATTCTATTCTCTTTGCACAAAGGACAGTCCTGGTCTTTGCACAAAGGACAGTCCTGGGCATGAGGAAGAGAAGAGTCTTTTAAAATAGCTTCTTTTCCAAGTGTCTTCCTTCCCTTAATCAATGAAGTCCCTAACTGTTTATTAAGTATCCCCTGCACTAGGAGATACAGAGATGAATAAAACCAGGTCCATCTCCTTAGGGAGAGTGACAGTACATGGGGCAGGCACACTGTGGGGAGCCATGTTACCTGTCTGTGGACTCTGGAGAAGGGTTCCCACAAGTGTCTTTTCACTGGCGCTGGGAGGGGAGTTGGCACGCTGGGGAAGCAGGGAAGAGGAGAGGTGGAAGGAAGGCCCTTCATTTCAGGCAGGGTGGGACCATGAGGCTTTGGAGGTCCTCCCATGTTTGACAAGTGGGGAGGCATTTGCGAGTCTCGAGGGTGGAGAAGTAAATAGCATTTGGATTCTGAAGGCCTGAAGAAGGAATATGGGCTTTGTTCTCCAGGCTTTAGATGGCTGCTTCTCAAACTGCTGTGTATGTCCTCACCCAGTGGCATTTGAGGCTTTAGGATAAACATAGTGCAGCTTCCTAGAGTACCAATTTAACATGAAGATGTGGGGAGGGAAAAACCATCATTTTTATATAAAAATAAATACGTATATATCGTAAAGTAGAAAGCAACATTTTCTGTTTGGCGCAGCTGCTTCGGGCTTTGCCCTAGATGCTCAGATTTCCTCTCCTTCCAACTCTTCAGCCATTAGGTGTCCTTGGCTAACGAACGTCTGGGAAGTGCTGGAAAGTCGTCAGTTCGCTGGCGCAGAGGCTGGACCTGAGTATAGCCACCCAATCCTAATCAGGAGACTAGCGCCTTCAGACTGGCTCCCCTCCCCCTCCTAAAGAAAAACCACCCATCAGTGTTAGGTGCAGTCATTCCAGCCTTCATCCCTTCTCAGGTGTGTTTTTGTTTTGTTTTGTTTTTTTTTTTAAGATTTTATTTATTTATTCGACAGAGATAGAGACAGCGAGCGAGAGAGGGAACACAAGCAGGGGGAGTGGGGGAGGAAGAAGCAGGCTCATAGTGGAGGAGCCTGATGCGGGGCTCGATCCCATAACGCCGGGATCACGCCCTGAGCCGAAGGCAGACGCTTAACCGCTGTGCCACCCAGGCGCCCCTCAGGTATGTTTTTGAGGTGTTCCAAGTTTAAGTGGCAAGATAATAATTACAGCATCATTTATTAAGACTACTATGTGTCATGCACTAAATCTATTATGACATTGAACTCTTCATCTCCTGCTAGAAACTGTGCTTGTTTTGCATATGAGAAAACTGAGACCTAAAGTCACAGAGTTTGGAATGTTGGGGTCAGAACTTGAAGTCAGGTCTATCTGACCCCAAAGCTCGTTTTCTAAGTACTTTCCTTTATGCAGCTCTGCTTGAAAAAAAAAATGGTTGACAGAATTAGTCAACCATGTCTGTGGTCAGTGAGTCCCGATGCTCAAAACAGCATACTCGTACACGGTGTCCTAAATCCACAGAGACAAAGCCGTACCCAGGTAGAACCCTGCCCACTGTGCACTTGCAGAGTCTTCATCCCGGTAGCCCGACCGCCTGCAAGGCCACAGAACCCAAAACAAACACTGGGGCTGGGGTGGTAAAATGCCGATGCCTCGGGCTGGGGTGGAGTACTCACCCTGCCTCTGTGGCCCAAATAGAAGGAGCGCCCACAGCGCTAGCCTCACACCTTGCAGATGGCACCTAAGCCCCAAACAAAGCGCTAATAGCGCACGCAATCCCCCTGCGCGCTCCCAGAGTCTTTTAGGACCCGCGGCATGTAAGTGAGGGCGCGGTTTGTTTGCAAATGTATGTAAATTGGCACCTAATTTCCTAGCTGATCCGTTTTTCTTGCACTTTGTAGTCACCGTGTTATAGAAAGTTTTTTTAATCTGGCAAAGCACTAATTCACCAGAAACTTGCAAATTGTTTTTATAGAAGCTTGCAAATCATTTTATTTTTATTCTTATTTTTCTAAGATTTATTTATTTATTTTAGCGGGGAGGGGCAGAGGCAGGGGGAGAGAGAATCCTCAAGTCGACTGCCCACTGAGCGTGGAGCCTGACCTGGGGCTTGATCCCAGATCCCGAGATCATGACCTGAGCTGAAATCGAGAGTTGGCCACTTAATCAACTGAGCCACTCAATCTTAATGTTAACGGACAGCATTTTTAACCTCATCTTATCTGACTTATCTGCTCCATCTGACACTCACTGCTTGCTTTTATTTTGTGACACATTTTCCCGGTTTTCTTTCTACTTCTTTGATCATTTATTCTCAGTCTCCTTCAGAGGCACTTCTCTCTGCCTGTTTCTTCAAATAATGTTTTTCCAGGATTCTGCCCTTGGTCTTTTCCATGTAATTTCCTGTGTGACTTCTTGCACTCTCATTTACACAAGACACATCCCAGATCTGTATGCTTAGTTCAGATCTCTGTCCTGAGCACTATCTTCCCTCTATACACTTCCACCATGATTCATAGGCAACTCAAACTCAATGTGTCCAAACTGAAATGACCATCCTCTCTGCTAGATTTATTTCTCTCCCCCACTTTCTGCATCAGTGAATAACTCCACCAGTCATCCTGCTCCAGGCAGGCACCTGGCTGTTATTCCACACCTGCTTCCCTTTCTCATCTTCAAAACCCATCAGTCACAAAGTCTTCTTGATCTCCCCCCTGAATAGCTCCTGAATCTTCCAACTTCTTTTCATCACCATGACCCAAACTTTAGTAAGATGGTGAATTCTAAATGAGAAGGAAGCATATTCGAGGAATAAGTGGAAAACATGAGGGGGTGCCTTCCAGAGAGTGCTTACCACTTGTACAAGAGCATGGACATGAAGCAGTATGATCTCAGCCCATGCTGTTTTTACCATGCCTGCCATACGGTGAAGAACATGTTTCTGTGAAGGTATTTTGTCCATGTGGTTAACATCTAAAATTAGTTGACTTAAAGTAAAGATGACCTTTGATAATATAGGTGGGCCTCACCCAATAAGCTGAGGGCCTTAAGAGCAAAAAATGAGGTTTCCTGGAGAAAAAAGAAATTTTGCTTCAAGATTACATTAACTCCTGCTTGAGTTTCCAACCTGCTGGCCTACCCTACAAATTTCAGGCTTGACAGCCCCAATAATTACATGAGCCAATTCCATAAAAACTATGCATATGCATATATGTCTTTATCTATATATGTTTATACATTTTATATCATACACACACACACACACACACACGTATCTATCTCCCATTGGTTCTGTTTCTCTTGTGAACCTTGACTGATACATCTGCAAAATTCTTTCACTTGGCCTACTTGAATACTTGATAGGCAACCCACAGACGGGTCTATCTCAGAGTTTCAGACTCTGCAATTTAAATCTCCCTACATTCAGCTAAATCACAAGATATGAAAACCAAAGATCATGTTTTTCATATTCCATGTATGAAGTCATGTGGCATTTGTGATAAGAACCGTACTTTTTAGCAGTTAGAAATACACTTTGTCGGATTTTTGGTTATGAGAGAAGAGAAAAAAACAAAATATGTCAGGAGAAAACCAGTTTGGTTATCAGTAAATTAACTGGCCTGACAGCTTTAGCAAAGATCAGTAATTAATTTCTCCTTTGGATAAGAAAAAGAAAAAAAAATAACTAGTTCAACACATAGATGGAAAGAAGTCAAGAGCTAAATTCCATTTCTGGCTACTGCCTTAATAACTTTTCTGGGTTGTTTCTTTTTTTTTTTTTCTTTTTGGTTTTGTTTTTTAAACAAAGAGAAGCTGTAGGAGCAAGGAGGCAGTGAGGAGTATCTTGTTGGCATATTTCATTTAGTTTCTGGTGTTGAGAACCAGTAGAATAAAAGTTACCATTTATAGCAGGCAGGAGAATACGTTTATAGTGTTCAAGTATCTAGTGATTTGAAGGGGACATTCTCTTTTTTCCATGACAAGTGTTTATTATAAAGGTGAACCCTGATCCTCATGATGGGTTTATTGGTAGGATTTTTGGTAGCAAGTACAGCACCAGGACAGCCAAACTTTTTGGATTCGTAGTACAGGGGATCAGCTACCAGCAGGGTCCAGTCATACTGAATAAGATGACCTTGATCTCTGAAGGAGAAATTCTTGAATCAAATTTCCCTCCAGAGATGATCTGGATTAGTTCAGTGATCATCAACATTTTTGCGAATGCAAATAAATTGACAAAATTCAAACATCGACTATAAAGTATTCTAGCAATATTGAATTTCCTCAATTTGATAACTGTACTGTGATTATATAAAGAGTATCCTTGTGCTTTGGAAATACACACTGAAGAGTAAAGGGATAAAGGGGCCTGTGCCAGCTACTCTTAAATGGTTAAAAAAATAGTAAAGAGTGATAATGTGTATAGCAAGTTTTTAAAAATTGCTGAATTTGTATAACTTTTATATGGGAGTTATTTTTATTACTCTTGAAACTTTTTGGTAACTTTGTATTATTTCAAAAGAAATAACTTCAAGTTAAAAAAATAATTGATTTAAATTTAAATTTAAAAGTAATATAATTTAAAGGTAAAAAAGGAAAAAAAAATGCTTCAAAGAGGCATTGAGTTTCTTACTTGATATGACTGATTTACATGACTGTATTTCAAGAAAGATCCTATCCGAACTAGGACACAGTTTGAGTTGTTGGGCATGTCATCATGCTTCTGCCACAGGAATCACTATGTTGTCACTAATTGTGACCACTTATTATTGGCATTCAATGTCTCACTTGTCAAACAGGGAGATGTTCGCCAGGTATCTCGTATGCCTTAAAGAGTCTCTGATAGAAACTCGCAGAATCACCTCGAACAACTGGTATTCTGCAGTAAGGTAGAGAGAGACCGAGTGACCCAGGGAAAAGGCTAACAAACCGCGAGTTGAGACCTGAGAGAGATTGGTGAGGCTTTATTAGATCTCTAATTTACAAATTAAGATAGGGAGGAAAGAATGTTAAGGAATTGGCCAAAATTATGTGTTCCTATGACATAAGGAAAAAGCAAGTTTGGAAGGTGGGTAATAATAAGCGAGAAGAGGTGGAATGCATATTTGTTGCATTGTTATATAATAATTGGTATGTGAGGACTTTGGATTACTCCAGTCCACAGCACACACTGATTCCCAACGTTTATACTGTTTGTGGAAGCAAGAGTTTGTTCCTTTTTTATTTGTTACACTAATGTTCAAAAACTCCCAGTTCTGATAGAGCTCTTTTTCTAAAACTATCTGTTTTGGTAAGGGGTAATCTCATCTGAGTGTCCAGGAACTCCCCCCGGAATCCTTTTTATCTTGAGTAGACTACAGTTTGAAGACAGCCACTTAATCTTGCGTGATGGTGATTGTTACTGACAAGTAGAATTTTCAAGTTCCCCCCACCCGTACATATAGTCACAAAGAGAAGCTTGTACCAAGTCATTCAGATGCATTCTAAAAAGACTGTCTGAAGATTTGTTTACATCATGATTCTAGCCACCCAAATGAGCAATCCAGCTGCTGAATGGTAATCTGTTCAAGTGCAGCACGATTCAGCTTAGCACTCAGCATCCATAAGGCAAAACTTGATTCCACTATAATTTATAGACATAAATTAGCTAATTACTTCTTCCAGAGCCTTGAAGATTAAAGTCTTAACATAGCTTATTACTAATGTTGATAGAGGAAAGTAAGGTATTTCTCCAAGAATTTAGAAACTAGAGAAAGATTATTTTCCTAATATTTCCTACTAGAAAGGACAGGCAATTTCCTACTAGAAATTGCCATAGAATGCTGGCAATAGTGAATAGAGTTTTTTGGAGGAAATTTACAAAAGAAACCCTACTCAAGGTGTTTAAAGTATTATTGGAGGAAGGTATGAACAGATGTGATTATAATTAAGGAAGACAAAATATACACAACTATATATATATATAATAACTGAAGAAAGACTTTACAAAAACAGAAGGAGCCTTGCAAAGGGGAGTCCAACGAGCAAGAACGTGGCACCTTAGTTAGGAAAGACACGTGCTCTCTGTGACGGACAGGTGTGGTTTATCAGCCTCACCTGGACCTGGACGCAATCCCTCCCCCTCCAGACTGGCTTGCTCCAGTGTCACATTTCTTTTCCTCACTAAGCTTCCTTCTGCATTTGGCTGCTCAAAAGGAGAGAATGCACTGAGCAAATGAACGGGAGCTTCTGTTCCATTTGTCAGCTACATTTCTCATTTAAATGAAGAATTTGTCGCTCTGTTTCACACGGCAATCTCTTGCCAGTTTAGTTAGCAATATCAGACTCCTTGTTCCCATGTCTCCGTGCTGACTCTTCAAAGCTGGAGACCAGTTTTCTGCGAAGCAATGACCATGCCCAGGTACTACTAGATTCAAGGAGCTGCTTCCCCACAGACTCTCCCTAAATGCCAGTTCCCTCTTTAAACCCCCAATCTGTAACCATTGGGAAATGTATCATTCTGCTCATTAACCATAATTAATTTTATAGCCTTAGTTCCACATCCTATTGGTTTTAATGTTATTTCAAAATAAAAACCCGCAGCAACTCAAGCATTACATCAGCAACGTGCTATGTAATATCTCCTTCTCACAGCTGGATGGATGGGACAAAGCAAGATGGAAGCCTGAGGGGTCTGGGGAGGCAGGGGAGTTGAGGACAGGCTCCATTCAGGTTAAGCACTGGTCTATAGGTCACACTTCAAAGGACTTGGGACATATTCAGAAGACTATCAGGCAGCACAGAATGAGCTAGGCAAAGAGTCCCAAGAGAGTTCGAACTCCCCTCCCCCATCCACGGGTGGGAAGGTCTGTTAGGACTGCCTGAAACCTTTACTCCAGCAAGTGCTCTGCCAACCATGAATTTTCCTGATCCCGTTGTCTTCACAATCCTACAGTTTGCTCTTTAAACCATATTATCCTGCAGGGAGGTGAGGCTATCTCACAACAGAACAATATAAATACCATTCAGATAATATCTCTTGAATGCCTACTACATGCCAGGCACCCTACTTCATAGAGTCAGCTCATGTAACCCACACAAGTCTGCAACCTAGTTAGTTGCTGCTGTTAAAGAATATATATATGTATGTATTTAATATATTTAAATTTATTTTTATATACTTAAATATATATGTGTATATATTTACACATAGATGTGGAAACTGAAGTCTATGAAGGTTAAGTAAGACAAGTCGAAATTCACACTGTCAACAGGTGGAACAGGATTGACATTTACATCTCTCCGCGTCCTTCCCTGAGATTCTTGCTAATTCAAGATGAGAGAGGACAAACTTTCTGGGAAGATGTGAGCCTAGAATCTACCACGTGACAAGAGCACACTTGGGCAAATCCCTGGCCAACTAGCATCCACCTTACTTTGGATCCAGGCCATTTTCGAAGCAGCTTGTTTAGGTGTACAAAAGTTCCTCCGGAATTTCAGGGCTGAAACAGCTTTTCGTACCTACCTACAGAGAGTGGCAGTTAGTATTAATTATTGTTATTATTAATCTTTATTTTGCCTGAATACTCAAGCAGGACAAACATAAGATTACATGAATTGCTCTTTTTAATATTTACTTTCATATTCATTTTTACCTTCATAGTGCCTTTATCCTTAATGTAATATTTTTCTAAACACTTATGACAGATAGAGCCAATCCACATCCTTTCAAATATTCTCAATTATGAATACCACTTACACCTTTAAAGTTTTAGTCTACTTCAGGAGAAAGCACTTCACTGACAAAAGACTGCAGTGTCCCTGAATAGCAAATAGAATTTCTACTGAAGGACTCAAAAGTCTAGGAGAGCACAGACCAACCACATTTTGTACACTATAAGTGATCTGGAACAAACTGGTGTCCCGTAGATACAAAATAATATACCAATGGAATTTAAGTTACCATTCATCATTTCAGGCTAGTTTTATACCTTATTAGAATGGATGGATATTATTTTCATAACAGTACAAAGAAAATGATTAAAACTGCTACTTGTAGATTGTGTTTCTAAGATGTTGGAGCCTTCCCCACCCCCTGTGGTGTATTTAAAACATTAATAGTATAGCTATTATTACTCTCATTTTTGAATAAGAAAAGGCAATCAGATAGTTGTTTTTCCAAGGTAATACAATAACTGCAGATCAATAAATGGCTTCTTGTTTCATCAAATTCTGCTTTAACTCTTATGTTCCAATTTTTTTGTTTTCCAAGAGAAATATATTTTCCCTTATTCTTCATATCACTGTGGATAGGACGATGTCCAGGACAACTTAAGAAAGTATTTTACAATGCTGATTCGAAGGGGCACAATGTTTACAGCAGCATTATCAACAACAGCCAAATTATGAAAAGAGCCCAAATGTCCATCAGCTAATGAACGGATAAGGAAGATGTGGTATAGATACACAATGGAATATTACTCTGCAATCAAAAAGAATGAAATCTTGCCATTTGCAACAACATGGATGGAACTAGAGTGTATTAGGCCACACGAAATATGTCAGAGAAAGACAAATACCATATGATTTCACTCAGGTGGAATTTAAGAAACAGAACAGATGAACGTAGGGGAAGGGAAAGAAAAATAAAATAAGATACAAACAGAGAGGGAGGCAAACCATAAGAGACTCTTAAATATAGGGAACAAACTGAGGGTTGATGAGGGGGAGATGGGTAGGGGATGGGCTAAAGCGGTGATGGACATTAAGGAGGGCACTTGTTGGGATGAGCACTGGGTGTTATATGTAAGTGAGGAATCACTAAATTCTACCCCTGAAACCAACACTACACTATATGCTAACTAATGTGAATTTAAATTTTTAAAGAAGCATTTTGTATCAGTAGTAATCAAACCAGATGGTTTCTGAGGTTTCTTATAAATTTGGTATTACTTTAGGTAGAAAGCATTTAATAGTAAAACCAAATAAGTATATAATATAGATTTAACATCTTCTCAAAGTGTTACTATGTGTTATAAAATATATGAACAATATAGGATGGTGATAAAAGCAAAAATTAGGCTTCTACTGCCAAACTTAGAGTAACAACTTCCCCAGTGACCCTGTCGAGCCAGTTTCTCTCCCTTTTGAGGAACAATTCCTTTTCTTTCACTCTAGACCTTGCTTCTAGATAGCAACTGTCATGTTCTTACATGACTGCCCATCCCTGGCTACAGGATCAAGAGGGTATGTGAACCAATTTGGGCAAGGACAGTACCTACATTATTGGTCCTGGTAACTGGTGCAGGAATGGGCATGTGACTCAAGTCAGGCCAATCGAAATCCTTCCCTGAGATTCTTGCTAATTCAAGATGAGAGAGGACAAACTTTCTGGGAAGATGTGAGCCTAGAATCTACCAGCAATGGCCATGTCCCACTGGGTGAGAAAAGCAAGCCTGCAGTTTAAGAGGAATATAGCTGAGGGGCGCCTGGGTGGCGCAGTCATTAAGCGTCTGCCTTCGGCTCAGGGCGTGATCCCGGCGTTATGGGATCGAGCCCCACATCAGGCTCCTCCGCTATGAGCCTGCTTCTTCCTCTCCCACTCCCACTGCTGTGTTCCCTCTCTCACTGGCTGTCTCTATCTCTGTCAAATAAATAAATAAAATCTTAAAAAAAAAAAAAAAGAGGAATATAGCTGGGATCCGGAAAGAAAAACAGAAGAAATTGTTTATAGCATTTAGATCCTTGATTCTAGACATCCTCAGGCCAGCTGTACACATGCCCTTCCTACCTTTGGGAACATCATCCCATAAACTCCTTCTTTGTTCATGCTAGCTCAAATAGAGTTTCTATCATTTGCAGCACTCCCCCTGCCCACCCCCCAAATTCTGATTAGTACAACTGGTATAAAGTTGAAAGTGGAAAAATCTCCCCAACCCCATCTCCACAGGCACTAGTCAGGGCTTGTGGATGTAAGTTCAGAAACCCAATTTGATCCATCTTAAACAAATAGGGTGATTTCTTTGCTCATATAACCGAGCCTTTGGAGGGGCAAGTTGTATGAGCTAGCCCTGTGGACTCGACACCAGGGGCTCATGACCAGCTCTGTCTCATTCCTGCTTTTCTCTGCATGTTAACTCCATTCCCTAAGATTGATTCTTTTCCACTTGGAATGAAACTGGCCACCAGCAGCTCAAGAATCATTTTGTGACCACAGAGGGAAGAGGCCTTTCTCCTCTTGTTAAAAGAGGCTAGTTTGAAAAGCAGAGCGGCTAGAGGCTCCTGGGAAGTACACCTAGCCAAGTCCTGCAGCCAGAGAGAGAGAATTGAAAAGATGCTGGTAGCTTCCACTTGAAACAACTGACAAAAGCAAGAGGAGTGGCTTATCAGATAGAGAGGGTTGCTGTGTCTAAAAGAAAAGAAACTTGTAAAGCAGATAACCAGTTACTGATCACATGCCTTCTTTTAACAGTTCAGCGCATACCTTCCAGACTTTTGTCCCTTGTGAGTAAATGTAGCAAATAGGAAAATTCCAGTGTATCTGCTGGACGCATCCCAATATTTAAAACAAAGCATGGCTAGAATATAGATTTCTTTGTGAAAATGAGACATGCCATAATGTATCTTGTGTTACTATGAAAGGAAAAAAATTGTCCCTGTTCCTAACTGGTGGCATTCTACTTTCTTTCAGGAGCAAGAGAAAAGCAGAATTTCCCAAAAGAACTTGGAGGTGCAGGCATACGTCTGCCTAACTTTTGGCAAGAGAACATCATTCTGAAAATATATTACAAAGATATCCTTTTTCTCTTTTAAAGATTTTATTTATTTATTTGAGAGACAGAGCACAAGCGGGGCAGGGGAGAGGCAGAGGGAGCAGGACAAGCAGACTCCCTGCTGAGCGAGGAGCCAGACTCGGGACTCGATCCCAGGACCCCAAGACCATAACCTGAGCCAAAAGCAGACACTTAACCCACTGAGCCACCCAGGTGCCCCACAAAGTATCCTTCTGATAAAATCCTGAGACTGCTCTATCACCTTCTGCGACGTGACGTGACGTTAAGTATGCTCCTAGCATGGTTGTGGGCAGTCAGCATATTCTCAATAAAGACAGAATTAACTGCCTTGGAATCTAACATCTGTATGTATTTTCATCAGGCCTCCCCTGTTCTCTATTTATAATATGATGTACATATATACATATTTATATTTGAAAAGAAGTTAATGGTTTTGCATTTTGGTTAAAAATTATCTGCACGGCTTTCTGCTCTAAGCTGTGGCAGCCAACCTCCGAGAAGGGCCCCGGGGATTCTCACCTCTGTGGTGTTCATGCCCTTGCATAATCTTCTCCCACAATGAATCAAGGCTGTTTTGTGTGACCAATAAAGTAAGACAGAGGTAATGGTTTCCGAGGCTAGGTGACTCGGCAGCTGTGCCCCGTGCTCTCGCATTATTCACTCTGGGAGAAGTCAGATGTCGTGTCATGGATATTCAAACAGCTCTGCGGAGAGGCATGCGTGGAAAGAAACTAACGTCTCCTGCCGACAGCCACACCAACTTGCCAGCCGTATGAGTGGGCCACCTTTAGCCCCAGTGAAGCCTTGACATGAGGTCAGTCTCAGGATTTTCTCACCTGAGAAAATCCTTCAAGAAGATAGTCTGAACCCCCCACCCAGCCCGGTCATTCCCTGATTCTGGCCTATGGATGAATACTGTGGAAAAGAAGAACCGTTTATTGTCTTAAGCCACTAAATTTTGGGGAGTTATTTGTTACACAGCAATAAATAACTAATATATATATGAATAAAAATAAATTGAACAAATATATCTCAGTACGCTTAACAGTAACCTTTTCTTCTGAAATTCTAAGTCAATTTTGACATGTCAAATTAGACCACATTACCACAAATGGAATATGTTTTCTGGTTCCTTCTTCCTGTTGAAGCTACTATTCTGAGAAGTGCATATCTCTAAGGCACTAATAATTAAACATCTGTCTTCAGCCAATGAGATCTTTGTTGCAGAGAAAACTAGAAACCCTGTTTTCTTTACCAGTAGTAAAAATTCAGGCAAGAGCTGAGGTCACTAGTGAAAGAATACAAAGTAGCAGTTGGGCAATATCTCTCCACCCCACCCAACAGGTTTTCCTTTAAATGCTAAACAGACCTGCACCTTAACAAAAAGAAAAAAAACAAAAAAACAAAACCCACATTTAACAAAAGTGCTGCTGTTCATACATTTTAGAAAAAAAAAATTTTGTTGTTTACTTTCACTAAGTAACTTGTTGAGAAAATGCACTCTACTGAAGTATTTTTAGTTATATAAACTCCTTGTTAATTGCTAAAGGAAGGGGTTTTTGGAACCACTCATGCTAATATTTGCTTTCCTGAACACCAACTGTCCTTTAGCTACATGTTCAAAAGATTCAAAGAAAGAGCTTTTAAATATTGCAAAGAAGGAAGAGTGAAAAAAAAAAACCTGTTTTTCTAAAAAGAACTATTTCCAGAAAAATTCAAATTGATCTAGGCATTCTAACAAAGGTGACAATGAATTGTCTTTAAGTTCGTGTCTAAAAATTACAGAATTTAACATGAGTAAATATGAAAATATGGTTCCTTTTTAGCAGCAGGGTTAAAAAAAAAAATCCTACCAAGTTAAAAATCATTGTCATTCGGAAAGTAGATTAGTGGTTGCCTAGGGCTGGGGGTGCATGGGATGGGGAGGGACAGCTAACAGGTTTAAGGTTTCTTTTCAAGAGTGATGAAAATGTTATAAAATTAGATTATGGTGATGGCTGTCCAGCTCTGTAAATTTACTAAAAAACCACGGAATTTCATACTAGTAATACAAATTATATCTCAATAAGACTGTTCTTAAAAATTGTCATTGATGACTGAAAATATTCAGTTGAAGTATTAGCAATGTGCAAAAAGTCCCTTAAAGAAGTATTCTAGCTCAAGTGTTGTTTTCCTCCCACTTCTGAGCTGTTAGGGTGCATAACCAAAGCTGAAATCAAATTTTAAGATGCTCCAATGGTACATTAAAAAACCTCTCTAACAAGAAACACATTTAAGAGGCTTTATTTAATCTTGGAGGCATGCTGCACCGTGTGTTCTGACAATGAATTTGACAGACTTTGAACTTGCTTTCAGAACTGAAGAGGTAATAGCTACAGTCGTTTGCAGTTACTATCCAGGCAAATGCACGGTGCAAAACCGAAACTCTTACAAGTGAAGAAGGCATGCTTTTCATAGACATTGCTGTAACCACAACAACGCATGCCAGGTATTTTGCATTTTAATTCTTTCAGAGGGTAACAAAGAAATTGTTTTCCTATGGGTTACCTTATATATACATGGAATAGTTGTGAGCTCTGAAGTGTGCAAGTCTATTTTTGTTTGTTTGTTTATTTTAGTTTTTTATTCTGGCACTGCAACAACCTCCCAAAAATCTTGTTAATTAGATCTTGTTGACTGCCTGTAATATAAAAGTTTTTTGAGGGGGAAAGTTTTAGTTCTTAAGTAAAAGGCCAAAGATAATTAAAGGTACTGTAATTATATCTGTATCTATACATTTACAAATTAATTAAAAGTTTATTCAGTATCCCAGGCCAAATAGTGTATTTTATTTTTTAAAAATGTGAAATGTATAATGAAAGTATATTTAAAACAAAATATAATACTTATAATGAGAAAAGCCAGGAAGAAAAGACTGTTACTGCATGAGTCCATTTATATCATGTTCTAGAAAAGCAAAACTCTAGGACAGAAAACAGATCAATGCTTCCCAGGAGCTACGGGAGAAGGGGCACTGAGTACAAAGGCACACTAGGGAACTTTCTGGTCTGATGGAAATGTTCTGTATTTTGATTGTAGTTGTCATGACATGACTTTGTGCACTTGTCACATTCATTGAACTGTAATTAAAAGGGATGGATTTTAACGTAAGTAAATTATAATTCAAAATCTGACATAAATAAATACATTAGAAAAAGTAGATTTAACTACATATTTTGACCGGAGTATGTTGTTAGAGTTGACTACATAATGCTGAAAACACACTATGGCATCAAACAAAGATTCAATCTATAGTTACTGGAGGTTTTATAACTTCCCCCAATTTTTTATCTTCATTGTAGAAAATTCCATGAGAAAAAGGTTTTAAAACCATTCTGGATAGAAACTATTTAAGCTGAAATTAGTTCCTACAATGTAGATGATCAGGTGTTTTACAGGGTACTTACTTTCATCATTAACCTGATTATTAATCATTTACTGCATCCCTCTATAATTCATCCATTGCTCTTATTATTACAACTACTTAATAAGGTAAAGTTCATTAAAGGCCTATTAAATGCCAGCCATTCTCTCACCTCTCTTTCTCTCTGTCTCTTTTTCACAAAGAATTCATTTGACTTAGTTCCCTTGATGTAGACACGTCTTTACTGTTTGTTGAGGTTAACAGACGATCCACATTATAATTTTCTCGGTATGTGTATATGGCAATGGTACACATTTAATAAATAAAATCGGAGAGATTTGAACCTACATTTTTTCAATTGGAAAAGATGTATCTTTTCCGGTTTATTTCTGTTTTGTCCTATTATGTGAATCATTTGATGGAAGGGCAATGCCGTATGTGTTACTTGCGATCTCCACCGTCCTGCCCTCGACGTAAGGCACGCAGCACTTGCTCATACGTTGTTGCGCAAGGACAACACTGAGCCGTGAATAGTCATCACGGAGAGTTGTGTGCTATTGTAATACTTCTTTCAGGGATATATTTAATATTAAAAGTTACGGGGAAGGGCTTCTCCCTACATCAATAACAAAACTGATTTATAATTTATCCTTGACAGTCACGGTCATTCTATTTTTCAAAAAGTGTTTCCACTTACGACACAAGGCTTGGAGGCATAACTTCGTTCCATTCCAATGAATTTAAGACACCACTTGACTGTGGCTGTGATGGCTTTTGTAGATTAGTGTTGGACAAACCTTCCAACATCCTTTTCACGTGCCTGCCTATTCTGCAGAGGCTCCCAGCTTCCTGGCCGCTGGGTCCCAGAATGCATTTAGGATCAGCCAACGAGCTGCACTTCCGGAAGAGCAAACGCTACTTCCATTGCCTCTACTGACAAGGGTAGTTCTGGAGGTGTTGGACTTTGCTGTGTCAGCTTTAGTACCGCACCCCCTCTGTCTAGGCTCTAGCTTCATGGGCGCGGGGCGCGGGTTTTGCTGGTTTGGATAGAAATGAGCGTGAAGTACTTCTGAGGTCAGCAGCGTAGCGCTGGGGTTCTGATGGTGGCATTAACAGCGCAGTTCAGGAGCCTGCAACCTCCGGACTCGAGAAGAGGCAGTAGCTTCCTTGGTGGTCAGTTCTGTGGAGTGGTTTTGTGAATCATTTTAAAAGCTAAACCTTGAGGGCTGTTCTTCAGCCATTTCGAAGATTTAAGTCATTTAATACTCCCTAATAAATCCTTTCCTGCTCAAATAAGCTTGAGTAGATTTTATTCTCTGCAAATGAACCCTGACCAACAGAGAAATGAAATGGATTGTAGTCATCTATGGACAAAAATTAAATGGATGATAGCACTATACTGTCGATCAATACAATGACGAAAATGACTCCTGGGCCTCGCTAAAAGGAATGAATTTACATTGTAGGTTTAGATGGAAATTTTTTGTCTTTCTGTAATCTAATGAACTCCGAAGAGAAGGCTCCATATTGCATACCCATTGAAATATTCAGTATTGATCAGGACCTGTGGACTTACGATATTTTTCCTTTTGATAACATTATTTCAAACTGATGTTAGGCATGATTAATTAGAAGTGGGAGGGAGGGAAATTAGTGAGTGAATCGTGGAAAATACATTTTTGAATGGAAACTTTTCTAAAATACACTAATTTTGTGAAAATCTACTGGTTTTATTTAGTTACAAAATCTTCAGCAAAGCCTGTGAGAAGTCAACGCCCTCCCAAAAAGAGGGGGCCCCCAAGTATTTGAGGGTACTGGCTTAAAAGGGGAGCCCTTCATGAAAAGTTTTGCTTGGAGGTCTAAAATTACACACAAGATGTGTGTGAAGTTTTACTTTGAAACCATATAATTAATTGGTGTTAGACAACTTATTACAGAGAATTTTGAATTTTAGAAGAAAAAAGCCTTAAAATGTAGACTATGACGATGATCACCTATTTTGAAGGATTTCTCTCTTGAATGGAAGTTAGAGCCGCCATAACAACTTTCACGATACTTTAACTAGTTAAAAGGAAGTCTTACAGTACCCCCTAGGTGTTCAAGTTATATCGTTGTATCATTGCGAATGTGTCAGCAATATAGAACTGCTATTTAAGAGGCGCTGACATGACCCTACAGTATACTAACCGAAATATGATACACAAAAACCATGAAGAAATTTTTCCCAATATATATATAGGGTCGGTCAAACCCCTATTAGAAACTCACATCCAGTCTGAGGCTTCATTTTTTTAAAAAGAATGTGCAGAAACTAGAAAGGGAATGGAGCATAGTACAAAGACTGATTAAGGAGCTAGAAAAATAGGGCATAAAAATGGTAAGGAAGGGAACCGGTTTCATTTAGCCATAAGAAGGCTAAAATGGTTTTAATGTGTAACTTAGCATTCTTGGCTATAGAAATAAAATATAGACAACTTCCAGGTAAAAGTCCCAACCATCCAGACAGTAATGGCATAGAACTAAAGAAATAGGACCCTACAGTTTGCCACAACAATCACATAGTTGAGAACTGGTTCTACCTTTTGATTCCAAAACAGCTGGCCAGATCCGCTGGATCTCCACAATGTAAAAAAGCGGGGAAAATGATAGAACTTCTGTGGTGTCAGAGGATTGCTGGATTGATACTTAAATATTTCGTGACAAGAAGAAATACTCCAACTATTATTTATTACGGGGAAAACCATTAACGGGGAGGCCAGCCTGCTGTACCGGTTGCAGATACTTTCTGTAGAAGAACTCACTCACATAGGCATCGAGCTCACTGGTGTTAGCAAGTTCCAGCAAGTTTTATGAGTAATTATAGAGGACATACTTAACATGTACTGACAGATTTGAATCTCCAGTAATAACACTTATTCTTAAACCTAGGCTCCACGCCAAGAGGGAAAAAACAATTGGCTCTTGCGTTCCCTCACTTTCTGTGAGGAACCTGCCTTGTCATAAACCCAGTGTTTTAAAGAATAATCTTGGTCATTAGACTGGTTTCTACTATAAACCAGGCGAGGATTAAAGATGGCAAAACAACAGAAGGCTGTTATCAAACGCCACTAATTACTTCTTTTGAAACGTTCTGAAATATTTTAATAATAAAATGAGGGTCCTCAGTTCTCACCTCTGCCAACCCCCTCCCCTTCCCCCAAAAAAGAAAGCATGACTGATTGCCAGAGCAATGCCACAGATCTGGGACCACCCTGATGACCATATATATAAGGATACAGACCCGGTGGTTCTCTAGAGAATCATGATTCGGAATCCTTGTGGGAAGCTGTAGGAGGAATCTGGAAGGGAGATAGTGAGGAGTAGAAAAGTGGTGTTGCCAGAGAGCTTCCGGATGTTTTTTGCAATCAGATATAACCTTGATGCTTTAACCCTGCCTCTTTTTTTTTTTTTTAAAGATTTTATTTATTTATTCGACAGGATAGAGACAGCCAGCCAGAGAGGGAACACAAGCAGGGGGAGTGGGAGAGGAAGAAGCAGGCTCATAGCGGAGGAGCCTGATGTGGGGCTCGATCCCGTAACGCCGGGATCACTCCCTGAGCCGAAGGCAGACGCTTAACTGCTGTGCCACCCAGGCGCCCCTAACCCTGCCTCTTAAAGAAGCTTAGAATTCCAAGTAAAACGCAAAAAAAAAAAAAAAAAAAAAAAAAAAAAAAAAAGGCGTGAGGAAATGTTTTCTTAGTTCAAATGAAGAGCAGAATGCACAATGATCCAGTGATTTTGAACTAGTTCCAGGATTCTGTTTGGATAAGCAGAAGAAGGCAAAATGAGAGTTTCATATGTTCCCTGTAGTGGAAACCTGTGGCTTTTTTGCTGCTCTCTAGGCCTCACTCTGGGCAAGTACTTCCCTTCCCAGTTCCATGGGATCTCGACAGGACAGCCAATCACGCAGCTCTGCCTGACCCACGACAGGCCTGAGCATCAGAGCAGCCCCTTCCCCGGGCATGATGGTTAGTCCAAGATGGCTATGGGTCTAAACTGAGCCTTGGAGATTTGTGTGGCTTTTGGAGAATAGAGGCCACTTCTGCTGAGACAACCAGCTAGCAAGTCCATGTAAACCTAGGATGGTGGAAGACCACCTTTCTTGCCACCAGGAGAGAGTCTACAAGAGAATGAGTCCAAGGGCTGAAGCCAAGAGATCAGGAGTGAAAAACAATCCCGTAGCGATGGTTGAGCCTATCCAGCAATGGTGAAGACAAGGTGACCCCTGGACTTCTTATATGAAGGGAGCCATAAGCTTCTTTTTTCTTTGACCTACGTGTACTTACATTTCTGTTACTTCTACCAAGAGTCCTGAGTCCTGCACTCCTGTGTTACAGGTCGGCAAACAAAAGCATGGTAATTGTTAAAATCTATAGTGAACAGGATGTGAGAAAACCCATCAAAATGTTCACTACTCCATAAGCAACTAGATATACATGGACACAATGACACTATCACAATTTCATTTATTCGGACTTAAACACTTTAGAGTTTGTGAGGTTTATAGTACAGAGGTGAACGTCATGGGTTTTGAGTTAAACAGCCCAAAGTCCCAGTCCCAGCTCACACTTACTGGTTGAGAGGCTTAGGTGGGAAGGGAGAAGATGGACCAAAACCCACTATATATCAGTTTCCTTATCTGTAAAAAAGGAAGAATAATAATTCCAACCTCATAAAACTATCATAAGAATTAAATGAGGTAGTGTATATAATCTGCTGTGTGCAAACTTTACGTGAACCATGTAGTGAATGGTATTTGGTAAGGATTCAATAACTTCCTCCTGTTTTCCTAATGTTAGTTCACACCAACATTATAAATGATACCTAGAGGAAGGTTCAAGTACTGGGGGGCAGAAATTTCGTGCATTTCAGAGCATGGAGGTTTCTTCCCCTATGTTAAAAAATACAGTTATAAAGCTGTTCTGAACATTTATTAGAACTTTTCTTTTAAAATCAATTGTACCTGTGAATCCTGTGTATACATAACAATACTACAATGAGGGAGTTTTTATTTATTCTGTTTTTAAAGATTTATTTATTATTTGAGAGAGAGCACGCATGCGTGTGTGCACGCACAGGGGTGGGGCAGAGGGAGAGGGAGAGAGAGAATCCCAAGCAGACTCCCACTGAGCACAGAGCCCAAGACAGGGCTCGATCTCACAACCCCGAGACCATGACCTAAGCCAAAATCAAGGGTCAGACACTTAATCTTAAATGACTGAGACACCCACATGCCCCAGTGAGGGAGTTTTTAAAAGTTAGACTATTTGTGTCCTCTGTCTCCCCTCCCTCATCCCCCTCCCCCTCACCATCTTCCTGGTTTCCTAATCTCAGGTTCTGACACTACCACCCCATCTCAATTCAGGCAAGATAGCCAGAAGGAATCAGTGTGCTCTTTCTCCTTTATCCTCATTCCTTGCTCATTTGCCATTTATGCTCAGATCTATTTTCTTACCTTCCTCTGCTTTGCTCTTCCTGCAAAAGGTAAGCTACCTTGCTCAGGCTCCCTTGCCAACAAACTCCTAGTCAGGCTAGGCCAGTGGAGATAACAGGGCCAGGAGAGGGCATTTCTTCGCTCTTGTTCCTCGAGTTGACTGCATCTCTTTCAGGGTCCAGCTCCCTCTAGGCAGCCACAGGTCCTGGGCTCCGGTGACATTACCTGACTCTTTGGTTCCTCTGGTCTTAGGGATAGTAGTCCTGCTCTTCCTAATCTCGGGGTTTCCAACGGTTTCCTATGAACCCTTTCCTTGTTCTAACACCTTCAAAAATAGTTCCCCATGTTAAATCTCTTTACGAAACTCACTGACACGGGCTCTGCTTTCCTGATTAGACGCTGACTGGTGGAGTCCTCTATATGCAATTAGTGACCATGCCTTGCCAATTTGTGTCTCTGTTTCTCTTCATCTCTTTCTCACTGCCCAAATTCAGGCCATCATCTCTCACCTGGACTAATCTAATGTCCCCATTTCTTGGCTCTTGATCTTCAATCTAGTTGCCTGTGAAGACCTTTTCCACATGCTGTCAAGCAAGCTTTCTAAAACACAATCCCCTTACTGTGACCTTGTTAATAACCTTGTTCAAAACCCCTTCAGTGGCTCTTTATCTCATACAAGAGCTCTGAGCTCCTTGGTATGATAGACAAAGCCTTTCATAACCTGGCTCTTTACCCCTGCCAACTGCATCTCTGACTTCCCAGCGTTCTAGTAACACTAAATTGCTTATGATATTGTCTCACACATGCATTCACATATATGTATGCACACAACTCCTCACACACAAACGTTCTGTTCCACCTCTCTGGTTTTAGATCGTTTCCTTCTTATCCGACTGACTAACTCTTCTTTCAAAACTCAGCTCAAAGATGTCTCCTCCAGAAACCTTCTGTGATGAGCCAGCCTGGGCTTCCCCTGAGCTTGAATAGCATCTTGTGAACGCGTTCATGAGTGCAGTTACCGTACCTTGTTAACATGCCCTGCTTACGCATCTCTTTTACCCACGTGGAGTTCCTCAAGGGCCTCGACCTTGCCTTCCTCAGTCGTCTGTTTCTGTACTTCCTATCAAGAGATATTGGTTGAACTGAACTATACCCCCATGTGCCCTGGCAGCCCAAATTAGGAACCTGTGAATCATCCGAATTTCCTTCTCCTTTACTCCTACCTCCAGTTGGTAAACTGGTCTTAATTGTACCTCAGAAATTACTCTGATATCTTGATACTTCTCTCTCACTCCAGAGCCACTGCCTCCATCTTCCAAGGCAATGTTTTTTGTTTTTTTTTAAAGATTTTATTTATTTATTTGACAGAGATAGAGACAGCCAGCGAGAGAGGGAACACAAGCAGGGGGAGTAGGAGAGGAAGAAGCAGGCTCATAGCAGAGGAGTCTGACGTGGGGCTCGATCCCATAACGCCGGGATCACGCCCTGAGCCGAAGGCAGACGCTTAACCGCTGTGCCACCCAGGCGCCCCCCAAGGCAATGTTTTTAAGCTTTCTTGAACCCTGACCCTACGGTAAGAATACATTTTGCATTCGACCTGGGATATGCATTCTGTAGTTCACATTTTTCATAAAATCACTTCTAAGACACCATTTGCATCCAAGAGGAAACTTACTCAAGATTTAAACCTAATAATTAACCACTCATTTTTTCCCCTCATTTCTTTTAACTTCCAGGTCATAAACCCTACATTATATTGAATGGCCTCAAGCTGTCATGCTTTCTATCCAAAGTAATGGTGCCTATGTTGAAACATAGGCACTTAAACATGCTAAATTTTAAGTAAATCCACTTTGTTCATTTTGAAGGTTATTTAAATCTATTATAGAAATGGATTTATTAAAAATTCAAATTGCCTAGAAATTTATGCATGAGTAAATCAAAAAGAAATTTTATGAAACATTGATCCTTATTACATGAGACTCTGATATTTTCCCATTCAAATCTATTTTTTTTCTAAATGCAGGTTGTGACCCACTAAAATCATTTCAAGATTCCACTTTTCCAAACTGTTGCAACCCACAGTTTGAAAACCACTGTTGTAGGCTTTCATGATCGCTTGCTTGAACTGCAATTACTTCCAACTCGCCTCCTTGTCTCCAGGCTGGTCTCCATGCTGCCATCTTTCTAAAAGAGACAAGTCTAACCATGTGACTTTCCTTCTAGATAAAACATGTCTGGGAGACTAACTCCCTGCTACCTACAGAATAAAATCCCTATCCCTTAGCATGGGCACATCAAGTCCTCCAGGATCAACCCAGCTTCACTTTTCACCCTGATGTCTACCCACCGCGTCACATTCTCTACCACACCACCCAACTTTTACCTTTCCCTCCACAGACACATTCCTAGCATCATCCTTCACCACTGCTGTTCCCTCTACTTGATGTGCCCTTCCCCTTTTTATGGGTCTGTTTATCTTACTGTATTCTTCAAGGCCTTAGCATCAATGTCAATATTTCTCTCTGTCTCCCTCCCCTGCCCCTCACCTCGAAGAGGCTAGCAGATTAACAGCGTCCTCCTCTGAGTTCCCATTTCACAACTTTGGCATTATCATTATTGCTTTCTGTAAGGCTTAAGATGTGCCTGCATCACCTTTCTGATACCAGCCTCTTGAGGGCAGAATATTTGTGCTATTAGAAGAGATAATGACTGCAAAGCATTTGGGAAAGAAGTGGGCAGGATCAACAAACATAAATTTCTTTTCCTTTTCATTCATCTTTGTGTCTTATCATCCACATGGTTGTCAATAAATGTGTGCTGACTTCCAACTCATAACTTAATATTCTATATTTATAATTACTGTATATTAATAACACTCTATATTTATATAGTACTTTATAGTTACATCTGACAAAGTATTTCTGCAAATGCAACCCATTGATTCTGACAATCAGTGGAGCATATTGGCAGACAAATGGAATTCCTATTTTACCAAGGAAGGAAGACCCAGAGAGGCTGTCCTATTGACAAAGCCCACACAGCCAAATGTATATCCAGACCTGACTCAAAGCCAGCTGTATCTTGTTTTCTTTTGGGGGGAACTACCTGAGGCCACTAATGCCTCACAGCCATCCATCTGCCAATGGAGCCCTCGTCCACATTTGGAGAAGTGCCAAGGCTCTCACTAGCTTTCAGTTGACAGCTTTCTAGCTCCAATCTGACCCCTCCCAAGTTTCGGTCTCACTTCTTCAAAGGCAGCCTGAATAAAATTCCTTTTCTGAAGATGGCTTCCCCCCAAAAAGGATTTTGGGAGATATATTTCTCTCTTAAAACCAACAAAAATCCAGACCAACAGAGAAAGGGTATCTATGAGGCAGTTTGTTTACTAATAATGGAGTTTCAGTCAAAAATCAGGCCTAGGTTTCATAGGTGTTTTTAAAAAATAAAAAAGAAAAGTTCAGTGATGTGGCAGGGCTTTAGGAACCTTCTGTAAGTATCTTTCTCACTCACTTGGGGGAGATAAAGGATGACAAGGATGACAGGCACAAAGCATCAAATGGTAACTCCTAAGCGTCATTATTTATTTATTTGTTTACTTTTTTTTTTTTCCCAGTCGGCTCCACATTCAGCTTGGGGTTCGAACTCACGACCCTGAGATCAAGAGTTGCCTGCTCTACCGACGGAGCCAGCAGGGGGGCCGTAAGCCTCATTTTAGCAAGTGGAAGGAAAGACAATCCAGATTGACCCAATGTCTGTTACGACCTGGTGGCTCGATATACATATTTTATCTAATCCTCACATCCCCAAATAATCATACAAGTGCTTCCTTCCAGAGTATCTTCTACTCTGTGCCTCACACTGTGCCAGGCATGAAGGAGATAAAGGTGGACAGGACAGACACCACCCCTTTCCCTGTGGAACTGCCAACCTAATGTAGCCATTCTCAACCTTTCTTCTTCCTAACACACTTGGGGGACACAGCATAACATCATCAGCGCCAGGGGCTCATGGTGTTGTGATTTTCAGCTCAGAACA
Organism: Ursus maritimus; assembly: GCF_017311325.1. Lineage (NCBI taxonomy): Eukaryota > Metazoa > Chordata > Mammalia > Carnivora > Ursidae > Ursus > Ursus maritimus. The sequence continues at coordinate 23,381,116 of NW_024425119.1, forward strand.
CACTCGTGGCAGATTGGGAGTGGGAAGGGTGGATGGAGTTTTGGGGTGCCGGTTGACAAGGCACCCTGAATGATTCTGATGTATCCCCCTTCCACTTCAGCCAAGTTTAAAGGCGTTTAGTATACAGTGTATAGGTGCTCTGACGGGAAAGCAAGCTCAGGAACACCTACAGCGGCGTTGAGTGGAGGTCAAAGGGCTTTCTCGAGGAAGTAACATACAGTGAGAACTGAAAGGGTAGTAGGGGCTGTTAGAAGAAGGGAAGGGGATGGGATGACATGGCATGGCAGTATTCTAGGAGTAGCTTATGCTAAAGCTCAGAAAAACAAAGAAAGAATTTGGTGCCATTAGAAGAATTAAAAGAATTTAAGAATGGCTGAAGGGTAGAGTGCAGCATGAGGAACAGCTCGAAACCTAGGTCTGGACCTCGTCTTGAGGGGCTCTGTAACCCATGCCCTGCTTCATTCTGAGGGCAGCGGAAGCCCCTGAGGGGGATATGGCTGCACAGTGAAGGAGGTTTTAGGGATTGGTAGACAGAAGGCAGCTAACAGCCCGACCCACGGTAGGAGTTGGCCATTAATTAGATGCGCTAGGTTTTGACTTCAACACCTGGGAAAAGGCAGGGCAGACCTTTTATCATAAGAGGTATGGAGACAGATAATGACCAGTTCAGTTTGGAACATTTAACTTTGAGGTGTCCAGTGGGGACTTCCATATATAGTCAGATACACAGATCTGGAGCTCAGAAAAAAGACCTGGGCGAGAGAAGGACTCCGAATGGTGGCTGGGCCCATGGCCTGGATAAAATCATCTAGGAAGAGTGTGCTGAGTGAGAGGAGACTGGGCCGAGGCAGGGATTTTGATCTTTTAACATCAGCATTTAAAGAACTAGAGGAGGAAGGGCAGTAGCAGAGGAGAATGTGAGGAGCAAAGCTGTCCAGCAGCGCACGTGCAGCGGGTTTCCTTCCATTTCACAGATGAGGAAACACAGATGAGGGTCTCACATCTCACAACTTGTCTAAGGCCTTCCAGCTGGGATGGGGCAGAATTGAGCTTCAACCTCTATCAGGTGTCTGGCTTTCAGATCACTTGTTTCTATCACAGGCATACCTTGTTTTATTACACTTTGCTTTATTACACTTGGCAGATATCGCGCTTTTTTACAAATTGGAGCTTTGTGGCATCCCTGCATCGAGCAAGTCTATTGGCACCGTTTTTCCAACAACATATACTCACTTCATGTCTGTGTGTCACATTTTGGTTAATTGTTGGCAATATTTCAAACTTTTTAATGATTATATTTGTTATGGTTATCTGTGATCACTGATTATGACTTGCTGAAAGCTCAGATGACGGTTAGCATTTTTAGCAATAAAGTATTTATTTTATTCTTAAGTAATCACTACACCCAAGGTGGGGCTCAAACTCACAACCCCGAGATCAAGAGTTGCATGCTCCTCTGACTGAGCCAGCCAGGTGCCCCAGCAATAAAGTATTTTAAAATTAAATACATTGTTTTTTAGATATAATGCTATTGCACACTTAAGAGATTACAGTATAGTGCAAACATAACTTGTATGTACACTGGGAAACCAAAAAATTCATTTGACTCACTTTTTTATGACATTTGCTTTATTGCAGGGATCTGGAGCTGAATCTGCAGTATCTCCGAGGTATACCTGTGTATACAGCTGTGGTTGTATAAACAGGTACAACCTCGTCCCTCTAAACCTTTCCTCATTTGGATTTTCCTTCCCAGACACTAATCACAATCTTCACAAGCACAGGCAATTCCCCCTCCCTGTCTCTCTCTCGGTTGCCTAGATGCTGGTGAAGAGAGAGAAGGCAACCAATGGGGAAAACAAAGACAGGACTCATCTGACCTTGAATTAGGCTATCTGCTAATTCTGATCATGGCCTCAATCCTAATTTACATGGCAATCTCACTCAGTTCTTTAGGTTCCCTATATGCTTAATGGGGAGAAAAGGATTTCACATTATCCAACGGCCTGAGCTCAGAATGAGGTGCTATATAAAGTTAATCATTAAACAGCTTATAAGATACTGTTGCAAACGCAGTGCAATGAGAAAATTAGCTTAGGTAACTTAGCTTTTCCCAAGTCTCTTTTACATAAAGGGACTAAACCTGCTAATTCTGCCACTTGACACCCACCATGTTTAACCAAGACTAGGTTTGGGTTTGATTTTTGCTTTTTTGTCTTTTTTTTTTTTTTAAGTAATCTTTACTACCAACATGGGGCTAGAACTCACCACCCTGAGATCAAGAGTCACATGCTCTACTGACTAAGCCAGCCAGGTGCCCCATGACCAGGACTAGGTTTATTGTAGTTCACAGGATACCAGGAATGAATAAAGGCCCTTGCCTTCTTGGTGTGAGGCGAGGTGAGCCTGGAAGTTCCCCAGACCACTGTGGTCTCTCCTCCCCCATATAGTTGGCACAAAGAGGTTAACTGTGGGCTTTGGAGTCAGACGGCCGTGTGTTCCCATCCCTCTACCTAGTGGACGCTGGGTTCTTGGAATCAGTTTCCTTATCTGTAAAACGGGGATAATAGTACTCACCTCATCCAACGCTGGTGAGATAAAGTCTGACAAGGCGCTCAGCAAGCTGCAGAGCACAGAACAGTCAATAATCATTAGCTATTGTCACCACCTTTTTTGTGTTAAGCTTTGCCCAGGGGTGGAGTGGGGCAGGAGCCTGGAACTGGTTACTAAGGTTACCTTGTAATGACCCCGAACTGGGGAGTGAAGGAGCAGCAGAGCAGGTGAAGCTAGTGTCAGACTCAACATTCCAAGAGGCAAACATGTACTAATTCACAACGCTCTCCTGCTTCGTGTCCGTCAAGAGGTTTCTGAAGAGCAGTGACAAGGCCCCAGAAGATGGGACCCTGGCAGAGAATAGGTGTCCTGTGATCATGTCCTTCGACACTGAGAAATAAGATCCCCGACAAGGTGTAGAGAACTCGTCCGTTTCCACACATTGTTGAGATTTCTCCCCATACACCACCTGCTTTCCTGGGGTTGACTGAGCTCACGCTGAGCTAAGGATAGCAGCTGAGCACTTCGTGCTGGCCCCCCACCCCCTCCTGGAATTTAGGAAATCCATCTAAGCGCCGGGCTATCTTTGAAAGGAATTAGCTGTGGCTTCTAAGCAGCTCGCCGAGGAGGGCGACGTGTAGCAGGTCAGGGCACCCAGGCGAGGAGTCCCCGAACGCCTCCCTCCACCACCCCCTCCCCCGCCTTTGCGGGAAACCCCGCAGCGCCGCACAGCGGGGCATCCAGTGCCCCAGCCAGTGGCCAGCGAAACCTTTGCAAGAAATAAAAGGGGGAAATTTGGGAGAGGAAGAAAGCCAGCCCTGCAGATGCAATGGCTGCAATTTGGGTCTCTTCTCTTCTGACGTAATGCCAGTTTCCTGCTTTCGCATTGCAGTGTGCAGTTTGCCGGCTGGGAAGTCTTTAGATCAATCGACTGAAAGCCAAGATAATCACTGCCACTATCTTGCAATTTATTTTCCACGAATACACTTGAACTGGTCCAATAACCCCGCCCCCAAATTCCACGACTTTTGGCTTTTCAGGCCGTATTGTTCTCCCCTCCCCCCAGGAAGGCCGCCTCTACAGAGCACAGGCCAGCACCAGGAAACGGCGCCCGTTTGTGGCTCAAATGTGGGGCCGGGGCGTGGTCGGTTCAAACGTTCTGCCCCCTTCTAACCCCCCAGCTTTTGTGAGATTCCACATCCCTGGCTTTGTTTTAAGTAAAAAAAAAAAAATTGCCCAAGCTGCAGCAGTTCCTCCCCCTCTCCAGAAACCAAGGCTGGGAAGTGGGTAAAAACCACGGTGGAACGTGCTCGGGCGCTCTCCCACGTCCCACACCCCCACTGGGATGGGACCAGCAGCGACCGCTCCGCCACCTCACGCGCGCCGGGTTAAATGCACCTCCGCAGCCGCCGCCACCGCCGCCCTGCCGGGCCCGGGGAGACTCCCAAGGGCTCTTTAAATACGATCTATAAATACTACGGGCTCTGGGCGCGCGCGTCAGGGCAGAGTCGGCTTTCTATTGGCTATCGTAATCTTGCTTATTTGCATAGCCGGATTGCTCAACCGGGCGGCGACCTCTGCCTAGCGCGCCCCTCCTCCTCAGCCGGCGCGCGAGGCCGCCTGGGCGGGCGGGGACAGTGGAGTGGCGGCCGCGCGGGCCGGCGACTAGCGCGGAGCGGCGGTGGCGTCCAGAGTCGCTATAACTAGGGAGCCTTTTAAGTCTTGAGTCATGCCGCAGCCCTGCGGGATGCCGATTGCTTCCCAGAAGGATCAATTTTGGGAAGCCGAAAGTCGGCCCTTTAAGACTGGATTTGTTTTGCTTTCTACAGAAAGAAAATGCACAAAGTTTTAAGGGTTTTAACCCGAGCTCAGGGTGGCTCACAGAGGTACCACGTGGGAGTTGAACACGCATCTAGAGTCCTGTCCAATGACTTGCGACTTGGGGTGCTCAAAAATGGCTTTTGCATGATCACTAGTAAGACCTCATTAGCTTGAAAACGAAACAAGGAGCGTTCAGAAAATGCAAGATGTAGGATTCCCCCTTGATTAAATCTAAGTCTTTAAAAATGCGCCAATTAGCTAATAAAAAACGGCGATGCGGAAGCTTTCCCCATTGCGGTTCTTACAGAAGAGAATCTCTTGTAGCAATTGAAAATGTGCAGCAACTTGAACCTGCCCGGAGTTGGTTCACTCTGGGGAGACAGGTGGTGGTGGGGAAGGTCAGAGAGGGAGAAATAGACCATGATTTGAAATCCAGGAAGCAATCCGGGGTTATGGAGTGTAGAGAGGCACAGAAGATTCTGTCCAGAAAAAGCCGTAGATCACGCAAGAAATATGCAGATATTGTCACATATTAATAGTCGGATGTTACAAAATCATTTCTCTCTTCAGGATGTGAACTGAGAATAGAGACTGTTTCTTGCTATTCCTTCCAAACAACTTAGGTAGGATCTATCATACAGTGACTTCTTTACATTTGAGTGGGCTAAATATGATGACTTTATTCCTTCATTTTGTTTTAAAACGTTCTGCCCTTAAAGCGCATACAGCATATTCTAAAGTTCCAAGCCTTCCTGTAACAATATCCGGGGATGACTGGCGAAGTATATGTTGTGTCTTACACCTATTTGGTCCTCAGTAAGTATTAGTGGAATGAATCAACCAGATAAATGTATTTGTTCAGAAGAGACTAAGCATGCGCTAAAATCAAAGATCTCATTAAATTATATTTCATAAACGTTCCACTTTGGCATCCTTCCCCCTAATAAAACTCAGAGCCCAAACGTGTTCTTGTTATTTGAAAACAATACTTAACTACTGTTCCTTGCATTCTAGCGAATATGCTACCCTAAAAGCTTTTAAAAAAGAATTTCAGATTTTAACAGAAGAGCGCCCCCTGCTGCCAAATGGTTTATGGGCAACGCGCCCGAAAAGTAAAACGCTTGGGGTGTGCCTATGGGAATGAGAGTCAGTTTATGCTTTAAAATCCGTATTAGAACAAAAGATGGACTTGCTTCACAATCATTATTCTCTACGTTAACAGGTACTAATGTAAGAAAAAAGTGTCTTAATCATCGAAATACTTTTTTTAATAATTTTATTATGAATCATCAAAGTTGATTTGAATACAGTCTACTTGCAATCATCTTACACCAGCCTTTCTCTTCTCAACTTGTTTCCCTCCGTCTTAATTAGTGATTCTAATTTCCCAGGGCAGGTATGGGTGCATTTATAATCTCTGCCTTCTTGGTAATCATCTCTTCAATATGAAGACTGTCATTTTATTGTAGTATCTGTATATTTATTGCATTTATACAGTATTTTCCCTTAAGTTTTTTTATGTTACTTTTTTTTCTAATTCATTTATTGGTTTCCTTGTTAATATGCCCAGATGAAAGATTTTTTAAAAGCCCCCACGTAACTGTGTAAGTTGAAAACTGCACATCTCAGCTGCCTCTTCCATTACCTCTCATTTTTTAGAGCTGCTCATCTTGAGGAAAGAACTACAGTCAGGGGTTAGCTGCTGGTACAGCTTTGAGTCAGTAGGAGGTAGGAGGATAACTGGTAAACCACAAATGAAGAGCTAAGGGAGGTGTCTGTCTCCCGCTGTAATGCTAATATGGGCATTTCAGCTGTGTTCTTCACAATAAGCACTTTACCACCCTTTATAGAAACATACAGATAATGATCACGGATTATTCTGTGGTTCTCAATTCTCTCTCAGTTGCAGAGGCAGAAATGGAAATAGAGTTTATTATTATGCTGAAAAATCTATTTAGAAAAAACTCAAGTACTCTCCAGGGCTGGGAGAGACTCTGTGCTTGTGTAAGCCTGGGGCAAACAATCCAGAACTCTTACAGGAGTGCCAAGTTCTTCAGCTGCTCTGTGAATTGGGCTCCGTTTTCCCAGCTGGAACCGTATTCTTTTTTTTTTTTACATGGATGGCCCTGTGGTCACCACACCTCAAGCCAGTTCTAAAGGTAGGAAATGGTTGAGAATATTCCTGGCAATATGTTTGCCTTCTTCCCTATTTATTTAGGGGTAATTACAAATTGTCCTCTCTATAAAAGTTCACGTCTCTATCATGTAAACATAGTTGGTAAAAATGTCAAAGTTTAAGGGCAGATTGGATACTGGACAAAAGATTTATGAAGTGGCCCAGCTTCACTGCAGTTAGATCAGCACACCCCTGAGATTCTGGGGCGATTAGTGAATTAATTTGCAGTGGAGTACAATGCTGGCTTCTCTGATCCAGGGACTGAGGGATGGTCTCTAAATTTTATTCCCGGTGCCCTTGCTCACTGACAGGAAGATTATACGACCATACGACGTGAGTATGGGAGTATGTGCATTGACTGTTGAGAGTGTGAAGTACATGCTTATTAAACTTGGGTTGTCTTTCCATATTGACATATGACTCGAGTTTTGTATATGTTGTCTCCTTGGGAGCCCATAAATTCTGGTTAAAGTCAAAATTACTTATGTTTTTATGAAAATGAATTTACAATACAATCCAGTTGAGTTTTATGATTTATAGTAACGCTTTCCAAATTATGCTTCCTCATTCAAACACAACTTCCTTTAAGTAATTTTGCTCTATACATCAGATAGCCTGAAGAATATTATTAGTAGGATTACCATTTAATGAGAATGTAGTGTCTACCAAGGACTATACCCAGGTTTCTTGCAATCCTATCTTAAAAGGGCAGCACTGTTGCTATTTGCATTTTACAGATGAGGTAACTGATCTTTAGAGGTTACGTAACTTGCCCAAAGTTAGTGTCAGAGCTGGCCTTCAGACTGAAGAGAATATTGCAATATATGTAAAATTAAAAATGAAAGTCATAGGCTCAATCCTAACCATTTTTATAGTATGATAGAGCAGTACTTTCCGAATTATGTCAGAGAAGTTAGTTCCATATGATATGTATGAATGACATAAAGAAAGAAGAAAGGTTCCACGATCCAGTAAGTTTCAGAACTAATGGTTTGAACCGATACCGTTTTAACTGCAGAACTGTACAACGTTGGTGAGAGCCATTCATACTGTAGTCATCCTGGATTTATATAGTTGTTACAACATTTTCCCAGGAGATGGAAAAATGTGTCTTGAGTAGGGGAATGTTCTGTTTTGCACAATGGTGCCATTTGGACTCTGATTGGGGCCAGAGGTGGGAATAGGATGAAATGCCCGACACCTGGATACAGTCCCATTTTTTGTGTATTGCCAACATCATCATTTTCTAGTGTTTTTAGCATTGATAGATTATTTGTATCAGATAGATTTTAAAAAGAGCTAATTAGAATTTTAAGTGCCTTATGCTATTAGTTATTACACCTAAAAGATATGTTTGGAACGCTAAAAGATTTTCTTGCCGGTAAGAGACTTCACAATGTGTAATAAGAACATTGGAATAATGAAATGTAAAATTATTTTCGAAATCAGCTAGGCACAGTTGGTTCAAGTAAAAATAGTTGAAATTTGTAATGAACGTGCTATTACATGTGCATAAAATACATTTGTTTAAACTTCTTGAAGGGAGAAACTCTTTTTGTTTCCTTGTCCTTGCCAAATGCCTGGGCCATAGGAGGCGCTCACGTATGTATTAAATGTTTATTGAGTACTTTCTTTGTACCAGGCACGGTTCTGTCCTGGACACTAGATATTAAGAGTGAAAAGTGGGTTTTTGTCCTCAGGGAACTTACATTTTATTGGAGAGAAATACACAATAAGTGGAGAGGGGGAAGTGAAGCCATGCAGTGGGTGCTACACAGTGGAAAAGGTGCAGGGTCAAGAGATCAAAGTTTTCAGTGAGGCCAAAGAATTTTTGATATGGGGTCTAAGTAAAGGCTCTAGGGAGGATAACTTTTTGGGAGGTGGTATAATGATTGGTAACATAGAAGATGACGTGGAAGACGAAAGGAGAGGAGGCCAGGTTTCTGAGCAGGCTTGATGTTGAATGGGATAGCACCTGGGTGTTGCAGTCGTTGGGAATGGTGACTGGGGCAGGGTGGACAAGAAGACCGTGAGCTCTGTGCCTCAGTCCCTGTGAAGCAACTTAAGAGATTGTAGATGATACCATGGGGAGGGGTACGCACTCATTACATTGCATAGGATAACTTCATAAAAGCTGGAGTTTTTCAGGAACAAAAGAAATGACTTGAAAAGGGCAATTTATATAAATTTAGGTCAAAGGCTAGGAAGGTGAGAGAACGTTCGGGCAGACATGTTCTCAGGAGCAGCCAGATTCCACTTAGACCAAGACTGATGGAAACACGTATTTGTTGCATGAATAAAAATTAAATCTTCATTTATTTTGGATAGTTTTTAACTTAGCCTTGTAAGTTAATTTATGTTTAAAGAAATGCATATCCCAATTCCCCTTGTTCATATTTTCATTTGTGCTTCAATATACTCCTGAGGATAAAAGTTGGAAGTAGAAGAGAGATTTCTGAATTTAAAAGTATGTGTTGAGAGGGCAACTATCATTTTTGGTACTTCATGCACTTCAGGATTTTAAAATGTATTACAGGTACGTAGTCCTTTTATAATAATATGAAGGTGAAAACAAGTATATATTTTTTACCATAAATATCTGAAAATCGGGTCATCAAAAATTAAAATGGAGGTCTTGAACAACTTCCCTTTCATTCCTGAGCTAGGATAATTTCAGAAAAGAAAAGTCATCAGTACTTTTTTTTAGATTGTCCTGCCATCTCCACTCCCCTACCCAAACAGGAATTGTGGTTGGATTTTCTCCAAACAACTGAGTAGCTACTCCTTTCTCTGTGTGGAACAAGGAGCTTTAAAGACTCTTCATATCATATCCAGGCTCTAGTGGATGTTTACCCATGTTAAGGAAGGGCACAGAGGGGTTCTGAGGAGAAAAAATGTTTCTCTCTGCTTCCTATTTTCCAAGTAATTGACTCACTTGTGTATTCTGCCAGTGTGCTCTACCGAATCTTTTTTTTTTAAAGATTTTTATTTATTTATTTGAGAGAGAGAGAATGAGAGAGAACACGAGATGGGGGAGGGTCAGAGAGAGAAGACGACTCCCTGCTGAGCAGGGAGCCCGATGCAGGACTCAATCCTGGGACTCCAGGATCATGATCTGAGCCAGAGGCAGTCGCCTAACCAACTGAGCTACCCAGGCACCCCTCTACCAAATCTTTTTATTTCTGTTTTGTTTTTCCAGCATTCTTGAGACATAATTGACAAATAAAACTGTACATAAATAAGCTGTACAATGTGCTATTTTGGTTATATGTGTGTGTGTGTGTGTGTGTGTTGTGAAATGATTACCACATTAAGGTGAGTTAACACACCCATCACCTCACGTAGTTGTCATTTGTGTAGGTATGTGCTGAGAACATTAAAAATCTACTGTCCTAGCAATTTTCAAGTACACAATAAGTATCGTTCACCATAGTCATCTTGATATATGAGAGATCCCCAGAACTTAATCTTATAAAAAAATCTCATGTAACAAAAGAACTACCATATGATCCAGCAGTTCTACTCCCGGGTATATATCTGAATGAAATGAATCACTGTCTTTAAGAGTTATCTGTACCCTCAGTGCGCCTAGGTGGCTCAGCCAGTAAAGCATATGTCTATGGCTCAGGTCACGATCCTGGAGTCCAGAGATCAAGCCCCGTGTGGGGCCCCCGGCTCAGCGGGGAGCCTGCTTCTGCCCCTCCTCCTGCTCCTTCTCTCTCTTGCTCTCTCTCTTGTTCTCTCTCTCTCGCTCACTTTCTCTAATAAATAAAATCTTAAAAAAACGAGTTATCTGTACCCTCATGTTTACTGCAGCATTATTCATAATAGCCAAAACATGGAAACAACTGAAGTGTCCCACAATGAATGAACGGATAAAGAAAATATGGTGTATATATACAGTGGACTATTATTCACACAAAAAAGAAGGGCGCCATTTGCGACAATATGAATGAACCCTGAGAGCATTATCCTAAGTGAACTAAGTCAGGGGAAGACATGATCTTGAAATCTTTGGGTAAATAATTCAATAATACTTTAGGCTGAATATTGCCTCCTCTTGGATTATACCTTATCAAAAATGGGTAAAAACATGCCTATTTAATAAAAATAATAACAAAAATGAGCATACGCTGTGTGTAAGGCATTATGCTAAGAGCTCACCTTAGACTATCTCATTTGGTCCTCATTGAGGTAGGTGCTACCGTTGTCTACTTGACAGATGAAGAAACTGAGACACAGAGAAAATAAGCAGTCTGTATTGTGAACCATCAGGCTATACTGCCTCTCCGTTTAGGTTATTCAGTAGACATTTTAATTTTTCCTGTGTTTTAGAGCTGAGATTGTCACTAGAACGGGATATTTCTCCTAAAGGGCTTTAGGGAAATGTGTTTAGAGTAGGAGAAGTTTCAAATTTCCATAAAAGAGCATCTCAAAACAACTATATAGTGATAACAATAAATGATGTTTTTTATAGTGTAGTGAGTGCAATTCATGATATTGTTTTATGTGACTTGAATTCAGAAGTGTTAAGAGTAACCGAGACTCTTTAGAGGGGGACAAAAAAAAAAAAAAAAGAAAAAAGGAAGAAAAAAGAAAGAGCATATTAAAAATCCCCAGTGATTTTGAGTAACATATCTGTATTAGTTAGAATTCTGACAGAAAAGGGGCAGCATACTCAGCTGGGATTGTTTCCCCCCAGCTTTATTGAGGTATAATTGACAAATAAAAATTATATCTATTTAGGGTACACAGTGTGATGGTTTGATATATGTATATATTGTGAAATGACTGCCAGAATCAAGCCAATTAGCATATCCATCACCTGACATAGTCATGATTTGTGTGTGCGTGTCTGTGGTGAGAACATTTAAGATCAGTTTTCTTAGCAAATTTCAACCATGTAATAGAGTATTATTAACTATAGATACCATGCTATACATTAGATCTTCAGAACTTACTCATGTTACATAACTGTAGAATTTTTAGAAAAGTAGTGTTTATTAAAATGATTGTTGACAGAGATGTGAATGGCTTAGGGTTTAAGGGACTCAACAAGAGATGTTCAGGCACCAGGGATTAGTAACAGCGGAAAGACGTTACCTTCATAAATCTGAAGGGCAGGAGAGGGAAGGGTGTTATCAGAGCTGATGAGAGTGATCTTGGACATGACATCTAACAAGAGGTACCATTGTTGAAGGACCAGCCACAACCAGAGGGGGTGAGGTGACACATAAGCAGGAGCAATCAACACTGCCCACTAAAAGCAAAAGGGCAAGGGACTGAGGTGGGGTGAGGAGTTTCCTACCACAGAGGTTATTCTTCTGGGGCACAGAGCAGGACAGAGAATAGATCTGGAAAAAACTGAGAAAAAAGTCCGTTTATTAAGAACTGACCTGGGAGTGGTAAGTTAGAGCCCATTAAGTCTCCTTTATTTAGTAGGAACAAAGCTGCAGCCAATAAAAGCCTTAGGAGAGGGGCAAAAACCTTAGGAGAGACCTGAGATCTATAGAACATGGTTTTAGAGCTGAACTATAGTGAGAGACACTTTGGTCTGTAAATCACCGATTAGTCAGCTTGGCCTGTCCTAACAACATACCATAGACTCAGTGGTTTAAACAACAAGGATTTATTTTCTCACAGTTCTGTAGAAGTGCCGGATGAGGATGCTAGTGTGGTCAGGCTCCGCGGAAAGCTCTCCTTCTGCTTGTAGAAGGCTGCCATCTTGCTGCATGCTCACATGACCTCTTTTTTGGGCATGCTTCAGGTGGGGGCAGTGAGGAAAGAGAGAGAGGGAAGGAGAATGGCAGAGAGAGAGCTTCCTCTTCTTATAAGGACTAATCCTATTAGATTAGGGCCTCACCCTCATGACCTCATCTAACTCTAATTACTCCTTAAAGACCGTCTCCAAATATCCTCACATTGAGGGTTATGACTTGAATATATGAATTTTGGGAGGACACAATTCAATCAATAGCAATTGGGATCTCATTTCCTCCTTTTCTATTCAAAAAGAAAGTTAAGGGAGCCTGGGTGGCTCAGTCAGTTAAGCGTCTGCCTTCGGCTCAGGTCATGATCCCAGGGTCCTGGGATCAAGCCCCATGTCAGGCTCCCTGCTTGGCGGGGAGCCTGCTTCTCCCTCTCCTGCTTCCCCTGCTTGTGTTCTCGCTCTCACTGTCTCTCTCTGTCAAATAAATAAATAAAATCTTTTTTAAAAAAAGTTAAGAATTTGTTTTCTGATACTTCCTTTTAAACTTTTTATTGGGAATCATTTTAAACTAAAAAAGTTGCAAATAGGAGATAGGGAGCTCCTATATACCCCTCACCTGGTTTCCCCTAATGTTAATAATTCATATAACCATTGTATAATCATCAAAACTAGGAATCTACCATTACCATAATACTATTAGCTAAACCTATTCAAACTGCACCAGTTCTTTCTCTAACGCCCTTTTTTAAATTCTAGGATTCCATATCAAATTTAGTTGTTTCCTTAGTTTTCTTCAATCTGTGACAATTCTTCCTTCTTTCCTTGTCTTTAATGACCTTGACACCACTGACAAGTACTAGTAAGTTATTTTGGAGAATGTCTCTTATTTGGGGTTTGTTTGATATTTTCTCAAGATTAGATGGAGATTCTGCATTTTTGTCATGAATACCCCAGAAGTGATCTTGTGTTTTTCTCTGTGTATCATTTCAGGGGACACATAATATCAATATGTCTTTAACTGGTGATCTTATCCTTGGTCACGTGGTTATGGTGTGTTTCCTGTGTTTTTCCAAGAAATGTTACTATTTTTACCTTTATAGATAAATATCCTTGAAGAAATCAGTCTCTGATTCTTGATTGTTCAGTGATACCTTAAAACAGAAGTAGGGAAGGGAAGGAAACTTTCTGTCCACAATATTATATGTACTTGCACTCTGTGAGACACACAGAGTGGGGGACAGAGTAATATGAAGTTATTATTCCTATTTTATTTATTTATGTATTTTTAAAGTAAGCTTTACAACCACTGTGGGGCTTGAACTCACAACCCTGACATCAAGAGTCACATGCTCTACTTACTGAGCCAGCCAGATGACCCTATTCTTCCTATTTTAAAGAGAAAACTGCATCTTTTTTAGCTTAAGTCTCTTGGCCAAGGTTACAGAGCTAAGCCTGTGTTTGCTTATTTTAAGTAACTATTGGATATTCAGAAGAACTGATTCTAAATATAATCACACAATTTGTGACAGGAGAATCCCACATTCAGATTTACTTAATGGTAGAACAAATCGTTCCACTGGTTTTCAAATGCCTGCAATGTGCTCGAATTTATACAGTCTTTAAAAGCAAGTGATAGCTCAGTCTGAAGCACTAATTTAAAGCCCTGGCACATCTCCAAAACTCATTTAAGAAACCAAGCACTTAATTAAATCTTCAATCAGATTATTTAAGTGCTTTTTAATAATTGTGCTGTGGCTTAGGCAAAAATGATAGAGAAAACCCTTTGAAAATGTTGTGTCATGATTTTTGGAACCAACCAAAGATCATTTACTACAGATAAGTACTGATAAAATGAATAACTCTAATGATGACACAATTTTTGAGTTATTTAGGATAAGAATTTGTCAATTAAATCATTGTGCACACCTTCTGAATACATGTTAAATTAGAGCGAAGGTGGAAGATGGCATGTTATCTAAATTATATTTTTATTGACAGATGATTGTGTAACGTTTCCCAGAATGGCTAAGGAACAGAGGGCACCCCTCCTACACCAATCTCCTGCCTTGTCCGGTGCCTGGGGCCACCAGGGAACTAATCCAACACCAACCAGGACTCCTCACTTCTATAGGGCAAGTCTGGCCAAATGGGGCCCTCCTTTATCCTTAGAAACCTCCTTAATTGCCTCCCTGTCCTCCTCCTCCTATCCACCCCCAACCCGGAATCTTCAGTACCAGACACAAAAACAGAAGGGCTTAAGGCAGGGCAGGGAGGGCCACTTCCTGCAGCTCGGGCACTCCTTGTCATGTTGCTGTTGGGGTGGGAGGGCAGAGTGGCCAGATGCCAGAATAGCCTCTCACACCCCCAGCATCTCAGGCCTCAGGAAGGCTGGGAGTGAGGGTGAGCAATTATTATGGCTTTGTGTGAAGAAGTTTTTAAGTTTGCTGTAGTCCCGTTTATCTATTTTTTTTGCATCTGTTGCTGATACTTTTAGTATCATATCTGAAGAAATAATTGTCACGTCCAATGTGGTGAAGATTTTCTCTTATCTTTTTTTCTAAGTATTTTTTTAGATCTTACATTTAGGTCTTTAATCCATTTAGAGGTCACTTTTATATATGATGTAATTGTCCAAGTTTATTCTTTTGCTCGCAGATATCCAGTTTTCCCAGCACCATTTGTAAAATAGACAGTCCTTTCCTCATTGCGTAGTTTGGCACCTTGTCAAAAATTGCTTGTTTGTGTACAAAAGAATAATTATTATATATAAGGTAGAAAGTAAAAAGGCAACTTCTACATTTAGGAAGATGGCATAGACATCCTTTTCCCTCTTTCTCCCACTATGTATAATTGAAATCCTTGGATATTATATATAAAACAAACATAAGAAGGATGTGAAAGGTAGAGATAAGAAGGCAGGCTTACTAGAGGACTTAAAGCCCAAGGAACAACATAGTGGCGAGTATTCTGGGTTTGCTTTTTGCTTCATATATCTTAGACTTGGAATTGAAAAAACTGGCAACCCAGGAACAGTGAATATCAACAAAAACACAAAAACCAAAACAACCTTGACAAAAGGTTTTTGGGTGTTTTCGCCAGCCAAAGGATCAGGAAAGGGATAGCCTAGGAAGACAAATTTTTGGACAATAACCACTCTACTGTAACTAAACACTACTTTATTTATGCCAACAAAGGCTGAGTGCTGAGTCGAGCTTTCTAGACCCACAAAGCTGTGACTTTTATCCTTGCTTGTTGGTGATAAGGTATCTTCCCTGCCCCTTGCAGTGTCAATGGAACTCCTTCCTGGACGTAAAGGGGCTCCCCTAGCCCTTTCCACCGGGTTAGTGTTAGGAAGACCTATTACAGAGTCAGGACTTTCATCATCACACGATAATAATAAGACCACAGGCTGTGATGATATTGGAGATCACTTGAGGAGTTGGAACTCCCACCCGTGCCCAGAAGTAACAGAGGGACCCCCACTGCTGAAAATAAAACATATCAAAATTTGTAGAGAAAAGCTAAAGCAGAGCTGAGGGGGAAATATATAGCTAAATGCATACATTAGAAAGGGAAAAAAAATCAAATCAATAATCTCAGCTCTCACCTCAAGCATCTAGAAAAAGAAGAGCAAAATAAAGCCAATGCAAGTAGTAGGAAAGAAATACTAAAGAGAAGAAATCCATGAAATTGAAAACAAACAAAAAGAGAGAGAGAGGGAGAGAGAGAAAATCAATGAAAAAACCAATAAAATTGATAAACCTCCAGCAAGACTGATAAAGAAAAAAGAGAAAAGACACAAATTACCAACATCAGGAATAAAACAGGGACTATAATTACAGAACCTGCAGACATTAAAAGGAAAAGAAAATACTACAAGCAACTCTACACACTTGAAGTTGATAACTTACAAGGAATGGACCAGTTTCTTGAAAAACGCAAACTGCCATAACTCACCCAAAATGAAATAATTTGAATAGCCCTAAAATTTTAGGAAAATTCACAATTGAAAAGTTCCCAACAAAGATATGTCCAGGCTCAGATAGTTTCATTGGAGAATTCTATCAAATTTTCAAAAACAAAAAATTAACACAAGTTATACGCTTCTTCCAAAAAAAAAAAAAAAATAGAAGAGGAGAAAATACCTCCCAATTCATTTTATGAAGCTAGTATCACCTTAACACCAAACCCAGGCCAAGTGACACACACAAAAATGAAAAGTACAGACCAATGACCCTCATGAATATAAAAGGAAAATCCTTAAAATATTAGCCAATAGAATTCAGCAATATATGAAAGCAATTATATACCATGACCAAGTGGATTTATGCTAGGGAAGCAAGGCTGGTTCAATATTGAAAAGTCAATCAATACCAGCCACAATTTTAACATGGTAAAAAAGAAAATTACATCATTATATCATTCAATGCAGAAAAGCATTTTTGCAAAATTCACAACCTATTCATGACACACACACACACCCACAAACTCAGAAAAATGGGTAGAGAGAGGAATGTCCTCTCTTTGATTACAAACATCTATACAAAGCCTACAGCTAACATTGTACTTAATAGTGGAAGACTAAATGTTTTCCTCTGTAAGATGCGGAAAAAGGCAAAGATGTCTAGTGTTACCACTCTTATCTAACATAGTACTAGAAGTTCTAAAGAGTGCAATAAGGCAAGAAAAGGAAATAAAAGGCATACAGATTAGACAAAAAGAAATAAAACTGTCCCTGTTTGTAGATGACATGACTATCTACATATAAAATCCCAAGGAATCTACAAAACAACTCTAAAACTAGAAAGTGAGCTTAGCAATGTCGCAAGATATAAGAAAAACATACAAACATCGCTAGTATATAAAAATCCAATTTATTTTTTAATGTTTATCTTATATCCTACACAATGCTGATGAAAGAAAAGATCCAAATGGAGAGACCTTCTGTGATCATGGTTTGGAAGATCTAACATAGTGGAGGTATCAATTCTCCCTAAATTAATAAGTAGATTTAAAACAATTCATATAAAAATTCCTAATGAATTCTTAAAGATTGGTACAAAATTGTTCTAAAATTTATATGGAAAGGCAAAGGAATAATAATAGCTGAAACAATTTTGAAAAAGAAGAATAAAGTGGGAGAAATTGTTCTAAAATTTATATGGAAAGGCAAAGGAATAATAATAGCTGAAACAATTTTGAAAAAGAAGAATAAAGTGGGAGAAATTGTTCTAAAATTTATATGGAAAGGCAAAGGAATAATAATAGCTGAAACAATTTTGAAAAAGAAGAATAAAGTGGGAGAAATCAGTCTACCTGATTTTGAAACTTATTACACACCTACAGTAATCAAGGCTCTGTGGAGGGATAGATACATAGGTCAAAGGAACAGAAAAAGAAAACTAGAAATTGCTTCACTGATTTTTAACAAAGGTGAAAAAGCAATTGGATTAAGGAAAGATAGTCTTCTCAACAAATGGTACTGAACAATTGGACATCCAGAGGTTAAAAAAAAAAAAAAAAGAGCCTTGATAAGTCTCACATCTTATACATAGATTAACTCAAAATGGACCACAAAGTAAATGTCAAATGTTAAACTATAAAGCTTTTCAGGAAAAAATACTTCTATTTTAAGAGCTCTTAGCTCTTAACTCTTTGGTTAGGCAAAGAGTTCTTAGGCTTGAAACCCAAAGTAAAATTTATAAAAAGAAAAGTTGATAAAATGGATCGCATTAAGATGAAAAACTTTTGCTCTGCAAAAGACCTGGTTTTTAAAAAAAATTTTTTTTGAGAGAGAGAGTGGACACATGAGTGAGTGGGGGTGGGGAAGGGGCAGAGGGAGAGAGAAAATCTCAAGCAGGCTCCATGCCCAGCACGTAGCCCAACGTGGGGCTTGATCTCAAGACCCTGAGATCATGACCCAAGCTGAAATCAAGAGTCAGTCATTTAACTGGCTGAGGCATCCAGGCGCCCCTACAAAAGACCTCGTTAAAGAAAGTGAAAAGACAAGTTGCAGGGTGTGAGACAATATTTGCCAAACATATGTTTAAAAAAAGGATTATTATCTAGAAGTTACAAAGAACACCAAAGCTTCAACAGTCAAAAAACAAACACTCCAATAAGATATGAAGAGAGATATCCCTGAAGAGGACATACAGATAATAAATAAGCACATTAAAAAATGGTCAACATCTTCTGCCATTATGGAAATGCAAACTAAAGCCACAATGATATATTATTACACACCTATCAGAATGGTTGGAATAAAAAAATAGAAAATGCCAAATACTTGAGAAAATGCCAAGTATCCGGATTACTCATATGTTGTTGGTGGAAATATAAAATGATATAGTTACCCTGGAAAACAATGTGGCAGTGTTTTAAAAAAACTAAACGTGCAATGACTATATGACCTATATATTGTAGTTGTGGACATTTATCCCAGAGAACAAGAAATTATATTCACACAAAAACCTATAGACAAATGTGTATAGTAGCTTTATTTGTAACAGTCCCAAACGGGAAAATATGCAAAGATATCTTTCCACAGGTGAGTAGTTAAACAAACTGTGGAATCTCCGTGGCATGAAATACTACTCAGAACTGAAAAGCAGTGAACTACTGATACATGCAATAGCCTGGATGAAAATCCAGAGAATTACATGAGTGAAATGAAGCTGTACCCCAATGGTTACTTACTGTTGGATTCCATTTATAAAATATTTTTGAAATGACAAAAAAATTATAGAAATGGAAAAAAGATTAGTGTTTGCCAGGGGTTGAGGAGGATATGGGGGTGGGAGAGAAATAGATGTGGCTATAAAAGGACAACCTGAGGGATCCTTACGGTGATGGAAATACTCTGTATCTCCACTGTATTGATAGATACCATGTCGTGATATAGTACAATATTTTTTTTTGAGATGTTACCAGAGGGGAAACCTGGGTAGAGTATAGGACCTCTCTGTATCACATAAAATGCATGTGAGTCTACAATGATCTCAAAACAAAAAGTATAATTTAAAAAAGTGAAAGCATCTCCTTTGCCCTCCAATCTCATCCTTTCCCCAGATTTAACCACCAATAAACATTTTGGTAAGCTTTGTTCCAAATGGTGTGTTAGAACAAAATCCAGATTTGAGATGAGCATTCTGTGGCCTTTTAGACTATGTTATACATATAGGTCTGAAATGCTCACCTTTTCCACTTGATAATACATTCCAGACAGTATATATTTCTATGTTATTATATCTTCCTCTCTTTTTTATGACTATAGAGTGGTCCATTATAGGGATGTAGAATTCCATTTCCGCTATTGATGGACTTTTTAGTTTGTTATGAGTTGAGTGGTGTCCTCCCCCCAACCAGAAGATATGTGGAAATCCCAACCACTGGAACCTTAGAATGTGACCTTATTTGGAAATAGGATCTTTACAGAGGTAATCAAATTTAAATGAGGTTATTGGGATGGTCCTAATCCAACATCAATAGCGTCCTTATAAAACGAGGAAATTTGGACAGAGACACATGTACAGAGGGAAGACGATATGAAGACACAGGGAGACTGCCATGTGAAGATGAAGGATTGGAATACAAACCAGGAATGCCAGTGATTGCCAGCAAACCACCAGAAGTTAGGAATAGTCGAAGGATTCCCTTACAGTTTTCGGAGGAAAGCATGGTCCTGCTCATACCTTGATATCAGACTTAGAACTTCCAGAACTGTGAGGTAATACATTTCTGTTCTTTAAGCTAAGTGTGTGGTACTTTGTTACAGCAGCTCTAGAAACTAATACAATGTTCCTTTTCTTTTCCTATTATAAACTGCTGCGATGAACATTCTTTTTTTTTTTTTTTTAAGATTTTATTTATTTATCTGACAGAGAGACAGCCAGTGAGCGAGGGAACACAAGCAGGGGGAGTGGGAGAGGAAGAAGCAGGCTTCCAGCAGAGGAGCCTAATGTGGGGCTCGATCCCAGAATGCAGGGATCACGACCTGAGCTGAAGGCAGACGGCTTAACCACTGAGCCACTCAGGCGCTCCTGCAATGAACATTCTTATACACATTCTTATTATTTCTGTCGGATGGAGGCAATTTATGAATCATAGTATGTGTATATAATACATATTAATATGTGTGTTAGTCTTCTTGGGCTGACATAACAAAAATATCACAGACTGGGTACTTAAACAATAGAATTCTAATTTTCACAGTTCTGGAGGCTGGAAAGTCCAAAATCAAGGTGCTGGCAGATTCAGTTCCTGATGAAGAATTGTCTTGGTCTGCAGATGGCTGCCTTCTGGCTGTGTCTTCACATGGTCAAGATAAAGGCAGGGAGTTCTCTGGTGTCTCTTCTGATAAGGACATTAATCCTGACAAATTAGCCTCATCTAACCCTAATTATCTCCCAAAGGTCCCATCTTCAAATATCATCATACTGGGGATTAGGGCTTCAACATACGAATTTTGGAGGAACAAAATTTAGTCCATAGCATTGTGCTTCCGGCCCCCCAAAATTCATGTCTTTATTTCATGCAAAATACAGTCATTCTATCCAATTAGCCCCAAGTCTTAACTCATTCCAGCATCCACTCTAAAGTCTAAGGTCCAAAGTCATTTAAGTATCCTTTAAAATCCCTCTCTTACTGTAAACCTGTGAAATCAGACAAATCATGTTCTTCCAAAATACAATGGTGGGAGAGGCATAAGATAGACATTCCCATTCCAAAAGAGAAATAGGAAAGAAAGAAGAGGTGAGGCATGCCAAGCAAGTCAAAAGCCTAGCTTGGCAAATTCCATAAAATCTTAATCTCTTTTGCTGAATGCCCACCTTCCAGACCCACAGGGGCAGGGTCCTACATTTTGGACCCACTGACATGGTGGTCCCACCCCTAAAGCTCTGCTGGGCAAGGCTGGCTCTCAAGGCTCTAGGGAGCCCCAAGCCCCCTGTGGCTCTGCAGCGTAGCCCCACCCCTAAGACTTCAGGCAGAGGCCATCTGGCCTATTGTAACCAAAGTGATGGACTCGCCCTTTGGAAGAGAGGAAGTAGTCCTAATGATCTTTGAAGTGCCTTTGGGGTTATTCTTCCCTTTCCTTGAAGACCAGCACACATTCTTAGCTGAATAGCTCTATGGCCTGGTTCTATAGGATCTAGGAAGTCTGACAGCCTTCCTTCATTCTGTCTTGTTTTTTCTGTCCCCATTAGTCCCTGCTGCCAGTGTTTGGGCCGTAAAATCCTGTTTTGATTCCTGGCTTCTGCTGAGATGGCTGATTAAATCCATGAGTCACACCCATGATCTTTTTATCTAATGGTTTTTCAGCCACACCCTTAGGTTCTGTTCAGAACTGTTCTCTCTCTCTCTCTCTCTCTCTTTTTTTTTTTTTGCAATATGGATAGACTGAATTTTCTAAAGCGCCATATTCTTGTTTAAAAATTCCTTCTTCAATTCATCTCCTTCCTTTTGCATTTTACTATAAGCAATCAGGAGAACCAAGTTGCTCCTTGAATACTTTGTTTATAAACCTCCTTGGCTAAATATTCAGTTTCATTGCTTAAAAGTTCTTCATCCTACAAAACACAAAACACGATTCAGCCAAATTTTTGCCCCGTTTTAACAAGGGTCTCTTTTCCTGCAGTTCCTCAGTAAGGAAGCTGTTCCTCATTCCATCTAAGACCTTACCAGAATGAACTTTAATGTTCACATTTCTATCAAAATTCTGTTCACTGCTAGTTATGTATTCTCTAAGAATATGGACGCTTTCTCTCTTGCTCTCCTCTTTTCTTTCTCGGCTGCCATCAGAATTGTCTTTAATGTCCATGTTTTTAGCATGTACTTCAAAACGCTTCTAGCTCTACCTGTTAGGCAGTTCCAAAGCTGCTTCCACATTTTTAGGTCTTACAGAAGCCTCCCACATCTTGGTACCAAAATCTGTATTAGTCAGCTGGGCCGCCGTAACAAAATAGCACAGAATGGGAGACTTAAGCCACAGAAATTGAATTCTCACAGTCCCGGACGCTGGGAAATCCAAAGTCAAGGTGCCAGCCAGTTTGGTTCCTGGAGAGGCCCTCTTCCTGGCTTTCAGATAGCTGCCTTCCTGCTGTGTTGTCACAGTAGAAAGAGAGGCCGCAAGCTCTCTGATATCTCTTTTTAAAGAACACTAATCCTAGCAGATTCAGACCTTACCCTCATGACCTCATCTAACCCTAATTACCTCCCAAAGGTTCCATTTCCAAATACCATCACACTGGGGGTTAAGGCTTCCACATATGAATGTCAGGGGCATATAATGCAGCCATAGAAGTATGTATAGAATATGTGATAAGCTTCCAAAATACCCCATTAGCATTATTGTAATGGGTGAAAGCAGAAGAAATTTCATCTTTGGGGGTTTGGGGCTATAATCGCAGGTTCCATAGGAAGCCTCTTCCTTATATAGCAATTATTGTACCACCCACGTGTTTTACTTATGTGTGAATGGGGTTTGTTTATCTGTAACATTGACATCTTAGAGAATAGCCACACCTTGGTGGGACCCAGCCCTTGGACTCCTTCTCCTAGCCTGATCTCCTATGCCCCTTTTCTTGGCCCTTCACAAGTCCTCCCTCCTCACTCCTTCCTTCCCTATCCTCACACACACATGTCAGAACTTGCTTGCTGAATAAGACTGCAGTGTCAATGATCTACACAATTTTAATGATTTAACTAAATGTGCCTTTTCTTTCATAAGATTTACTTTTTAAGTCTGGGATTTTAAGCATCAATAAGCAGAAAAAGGAAGGGTTTGGAAAAAGCTCACTTAACAATGAGATGGACAGAACCTCTAGTCCTGTGCTGGCCTGATGAGTGTGGTACTTCCTGCCTTCCCTGCGTTG
Source organism: Ursus maritimus (assembly GCF_017311325.1). Lineage (NCBI taxonomy): Eukaryota > Metazoa > Chordata > Mammalia > Carnivora > Ursidae > Ursus > Ursus maritimus. Next base: position 23,404,250 of record NW_024425119.1, read on the forward strand.
CTGAACCTTTAGGCCATACACGATGCAATGTGCTTATGGTGGTTGTCCACCCTTCAGGCACATGTGAGCTCCCCACTGTCTCTGTTCAGCCAAAAGAGGAAGAGGACAGTTCAACATGGAGAAGGCGAGTGGACAAGTGGCTGGGAAACTCACCTATTTCTCAGCTCATGCTAAATCTTTATTCCCCTGTTGCTCTTTGGAAATGTAGGCAACACATGTGGCTTGCGTATGGAGAAAATTCTTGGAGGAGAAGCTACAAAAAGATGTTTAAGTCCAAACTCAGCTTCAAAGAAGGCCTCACATCTTTCCTTTCCTTTCCTCCCAGCCCAACCCCTCTCTTCTAAGGGTTTCTCATCTGCTTCTCTTTCCTTGTCTTAAGGTTTTTTTCATTTGCTGCTGACAACATAAACTATAAATTTAGTAAGGGTTTCACTGAACTTTGAAGTAAAACTAAAGCACAGCTGTTTCCTTTCTCTTGTGCTTTTTTCTCCTCCCCATCATTTTTTCCTTTAAGTTTAGTCATTTAATATTTCCAAAAATTAGCCAAATATCTATATTTTATAACCAGCATTACTTTTTGAAAATATTGGTCTCATTTTTCTTTATTAAAGCGCTGTTCTAGGACTCTAGCTACTCACTGTTAAATATTAAGAAAAATGATTGTTGGACTGTTTTGAATGGGAGTGTAGCTGTGGCAGGTTTTGTTTTTTTTTTTTTCCCTTGCACACACCTCAGGAAGGAAAATACAGAAACACCCTTTAGACTACACTTTTGAGAAGTACTCTTCAGGCTCAGAATAACCCCAAACAAGCAAAACCTTGTGTTTAGCAGAGAGTGTGTCTGGAGGAGAAGAGGATGTTAAAAAAGAGCAGAACATTGGGCTCTTCTCAGAAAGATATTCTGTGCTGTTAGTGTCTCTAAAAGCTGTTTACCAAGGGAAAGGATGGTAGAAAATGTACTCATTACAGGGGTGTTTGAATCTCTAAATCTGACTTCAGTTTCTAAGGTGAATGGCTTGTGTAAATAAAACTAAAATTACCTCAGATTTCTGTATGCCATATTTTTCCTTCCTTTTCTGCTGTGGTTGGCACTACAGTTTGGGATGAGCTTGTAAGTAAAGCACTAGTTGTATAGAGAGTAAATACTTCCAGAATGGACTAGGGCTTTTATACTCCCAAATTCATCAATTCACAATAAATCTTCATTTGGGGAAGCAACATACATTTTTGACATTTTGATCAAAAGACATCATTCCCATGGAATATTGGACTCTATTCACCATGGAATTTTTATATTTACAATTATTTATTATGAATTTTCTAACTTCTTGCCTTGTCATGATTTCAGATTCAGTCTGCCTAAAACCAAAGTTATTAGCTTCCTCTGGTTCCTCACAAAATTTCTTCATTTACTGAGGAAAAAAATGAGTGCTTGCTTTCTTCTGGGCACTGGGTTAGGTGCTAGGACTATAATAGTGGACTATGACTTAATAAGTCTCAGCTCCGATACATTCTAACAGGAGAGATCAGAGAGTAGGCAATAATTATCTTAATGACTATGCAATTACAATTGAGACGCATGCCATAAAGGAGATGCTTAGGCGCCATGAGTGAGTTTAACTGAGGAAATCTGTCCTAATCTGGGGAGTCAGGAAAACTTCATTAAGGAAGGAATGTCTGAGCTGAGCTCCGAAAATGACTAGACGTTCCTTGATGGAGATACTATGGATGTGTCGAGGGGAATCAATGGCCAGTGGAAAGGACCTGAATTGTGAGAAAGCATGATATGTTAAACAAACAAACAAACAAAATCCAAACAACAACAACAACAACAACAACGACAGCAACAGCTAGGGTTTCGGGCATAGAGAATGAAGGGGGAGTGACATAAAATTTAGTCTAGTGAGGTAGACTTAGAGCATGAAGGCCTTTCAGCCTCGTGGAAGATTTCAAATCTTATTCTAAGTGTAATAGAAAGCTGCAGAAAGATTTGGAGACAGAGATTTAGATTTAACTTAAAAAGAATAAAATAGGGGCACCTGGCTGGCTTAGTTAGTAGAGCATCTGACTCTTTCTCTCAGGGTCATGAGTTCAAGCCCCATGTTGGATATAGACTACTGAAAGTAAAATGGCTGAGTGCTATGAGGAAAATGGAAGTGAATTCTGATAGAATTTTTGTTCATCTAGCACACTATCCCGTTCCCTTCACTTCCAGTAACAGAACCCCTTTGCTTGTGGGGATCTCCTTCCATGTGATTTGAGTAGAATTGACTGTCCCTCATCCCCCATCACGGGATGGGCACATAACCCATTTAATATATAAGTAATCAGAGTTCCCTGTTCTTTGGCCTCAGTGTTTGGTTCAGGGGTGGGCACATGACTTAAGTTGGACTAATCAATATTGTCTCTAGGACTTCTGCTCAAACTCTCAGGAAAGAGATAACCCCTGTCTCTCTGGGACTATTATCTATAAGGACCAGGTCAGATCATCAAGGAAAAGATCAGCAACTCATCCATCATTTGGGGACAGGCATCTAAGAATAAAGTCAACACAGAGGGAAGCATAAGTAAGAGATGGAGAGAAAGATGAATTCCTGAATAAATTGCGCAAATCCATAGATCTGGTCGTCAGACCTAATTCACTTCCTCTTTATTATATGATCCATGAATATATTTCCTTTTTAAAAAAAAATAATCAAGTTTGCAACATGGACGGCACTGGAGGAGATAATGCTAAGTGAAATAAGGCAAGCAGAGAAAGACAATTATCATATGATTTCTCTCATCAATGGAACATAAGAACTAGGAAGATAGGTAGGGGAAGAAAGGGATAAAGAAAGGGGGGGTAATCAGAAGGGGGAATGAAGCATGAGAGACTATGGACTATGAGAAACAAACTGAGGGCCTCAGAGGGGAGAGGGATGGGGGAATGGGATAGACTGGTGACGGGTAGTAAGGAGGGCACGTATTGCATGGTGCACTGGGTGTTATACGCAGCTAATGAATCATCGAACTTTACATCGGAAACCGGGGATGTACTGTATGGTGACTAACATAATATAATAAAAAACATTAAAATAAAAAAAATAATCAAGTTTGGGTAGAATTTCTGTCATTTGCCATCAAAGAGTACAGACCAATTCCAGAGGTAAGGGTAAATGCAGGGAGACCTATTTGGTAGGCTTTGCAGTGTACAGGTGAGAGACAATGAAAGCTTGGACTAGTGTGGTCATAATGCAGATAGAGAGAAGTCAACACATCTGAAATCTATTAAGGAGATACAATCGGCAGAATTGAGTTAACTGATCAGATTTGAGAATGTGAGGGTGAGAGGAAGAGAGAAATGTCAAAAACATCTGCTATTTTTCCATCTTGCCTATCTGCGGATGCCATTCACTGAGATAAGAAACACCTAAGGAAGAGCAGTTTGGGAATAGTGATGAAAGGAGGTCTTTAGTTTAATTTTGCTCTTGTTGAGTTTGGGTCTCCTGAAAGACACATGCTTTGTTAATGGCAGTATCATTCTATTAATCATTTTGATTTAAAACTATTACCTTTGACTTACCTTTCATTATTATTCTTGCAAATAGGAAGACCTTTAAGTCTCTATTTTTTTTAAAAAAATCAATTTTTTTGAAGCATAGTTTAACATACCCCTCCCCAATTGCATACATTTTATATGTACAATGCAAGTTGTGACAGATGTTCATACCCATGTAACCATCAACACAATCAGGATACAGAACATTTCCATCACCCAAAAGTTTCTTTTGTGCTCATTTCCAATCTATTTCCTGCCCCTCCAACCCTTGGTCCCAGGCAGACACCAATCTTCTTTTCATTACTATAGATTAAATTTGCCTTCCCCAGCCTTTTGTATAGATGGAACTGTATCGTGTGCACTCTTCTATGACTGGATTCTTTTATTCAGTGTAATGTTTTTTGAGATCCATCCATTTTATTGCTGAATTATTCCATTTTATGGATATACTATGATTTGTTAGTTCACTCTCCTATTAATGGATATTGGAATGGTTTCGAGTTTTTGGCTTTAAAAATAAAGCCGCTACAGGGGCGCCTGGGTGGCACAGCGGTTAAGCGTCTGCCTTTGGCTCAGGGCGTGATCCCGGCGTTCTGGGATCGAGCCCCACATCAGGCTCTTCCGCTATGAGCCTGCTTCTTCCTCTCCCACTCCCCCTGCTTGTGTTCCCTCTCTCGCTGGCTGTCTCTATCTCTGTTGAATAAATAAATAAAATTAAAAAAAAATTATAAAAAAAAAAATAAAATAAAAAAATAAATAAATAAAAAAAAATAAAGCCGCTATGAACTTGTCATGAATAGGTCTTTGTGTGGATATATGTTTTACTTTTTCTTTTTTTTTAAATTAAATTCAAGTTAGTTAACATATAGTGTAGCATTGCTTTCAGGAGGAAAATATAATGATTCATCACTTACATATAACACCCAGTGCTCATCATAACAAGTGCCCATCACCCATTTAGCCCATCCCCCCACTCTCCCCTCCAGCAACCCTCAGTTTGTTCTCTATAGTTAAGAGTCTTTTATGGTTTGCCTCCCACTCTGTTTTTATCTTATTCTATTCTTCCTTCTTTTCCCCTATGTTCATCTGTTTTGTTTCTTAAATTCCACATATGAGTTAAATCAAATGGCGTTTATCTTTCTCTGACTGACTTATTTCACTTAGCATAATACACTCTCATTCCATCCATGTTGTTGCAAATGGAAAGCTTTCATTCTTTTTGAAGCCTGGGTAATATTCTGTTATATATAATGGAATACCATACACACACACACACACACACACATACACACGTGCGTGCACACGCACACACACACACCACATCTTTATCCATTCATCATTCATCAGTTGATGGACATTTGGGCTCTTTCTATAATTTAGCTATTGTTGATAGTGTTGCTATAAACATTGGGGGGCAGATGCCTCTTCAAATCAGCATTTTTGTATCCTCTGGATAAGTACCTAGTAGTGCAATTGCTGGATCGTAGGGTAGCTCTATTTTTAACTTTTTAAGGAAACTCCATACTGTTTTCCAGAGTGGCTGCACCAGTTTGCATTCTGACCAACAATGCAAAAGGGTTCCCCTTTCTCCACATCTTTGCCTACATCTTATATACCTGTAGTACCGACCAAAACCAGGAAATATACATTGATACTACTGTTAACAGACTTAATTCAGTTTTGGCTTTTCACAAAACCTGCATTTTTTGGGGGGGGGGCTATGTGGATGTGTGTATATGCATGAGTGTGAAGTTCTATGTAACTTTACCCCATGCATAGATTCATGTAATCACCACTACATTCGAGGTACAGAACTGTTCTATCACTACAAAAGAACTTCCTCGCGCACTTTGTATTTACGTACCATCCCATTCTTGGTCCCTGTCTTCTAGCAACGAGTCTGTTCTCTATCTTCATAATTTTATCATAATCTATAGTATGTAGTGTCTATCTGGCTGACCTTTGGTGAACTGAACCACCCACAGCGGTACCTTAGTTCCAATGAGTATATCAGCTATTTACCGAGTGGTTACTATGAACCCAGGATGATGCTCAGCCCTGAGGACATGATAATAAGAAGTCCTTGCATTCACAGAATTATAATCCAGTGGGTCAAGCAAAGGTACAGAGTTAGGAGATGGGAGTTGATTCCCAATTTACCACTCACTCTACTTTAGGCAGCTTGGTTAAAAATTCTTTGAACTTCAGCTTCCTCATATGTCAAAAGAATGTAATGGCGGTAGTAGCAGTAGTAGTAGTAGTAGCAGTAGTAGTAGTAGCAGCAGTAGTAGTAGTAGCAGCAGTAGTAGTAGCAGTAGTAGTAGTAGCTGTAGTAGTAGTAGCAGTAGTAGTAGTAGCAGTAGTAGTAGTAGCAGTAGTAGTAATAGCCAGTTCACAGGGTTGTTGTAGTAACTAAATAAAATAATATTTGTGAGGAAAAAGGTAGTTGTTAGATTGTTGCACAAATGCTAGTCACTAATGTTAGTAACGACGGCCTGAGATAGGCAAGAAGAGATGTCATTACCCCTAACTTTAATAGCTTTGAATCCATTAAATCCATAGCTTTGGATCCATTAAATCCATAGCTTTGAATCATTCCAAAATGATTCAGTACCTTGTGAAGAATCCTGTAGCCAGTTATGTGCGGTGTTCTTTCAGGACCAAGGTCTTTGCATTCTGTTGTTTTCACCCCCTCCTGCACTGCAAGAATCTTATACATTCCTGTTTATAAGGGAAGCCTGTCTTTTTAAAAAATTATTCTGGGACACATCTGAAAAGCCATAGTGTGAGAAAAAAAATAAAACCTCTGTTTTGCATTTATCTTGGCAGCTTGGAGAGAACATATTTTTCTGGGCATGTTTGGAAATGGATGATAGTTTTTGATTCTTATCCATATCCTCCAGGCTTTCTTTGGGACACTTCAGAGATTATGTTTGGGATTCAGAAAAGCGTAATGTCATTTTATTTTTCAAATCCTCAGGGTGTTAAGAGTTTTGGGTCTTATTTTCTGTCTGCCCTTTCATTATAGCTATTATTTTTTATATATAATATTCATAATTCATTTTGTTGAAGAAGAGATTTCATTTTATGCCAATAAATATGTATGACTATTGGAAGAGAGACAAGTGTCTGAGCTGTGAGTGCTGGCAAGAATTATGAGGCATAGTACAGTAAAATAGAATGTGGAGATTATGTCATTGTGCTGCTCTGTACAAACTGCATGATTGAGAAGAAAATGAGAATCATCTTCTGCTGAAATTCATCTTGGAAACATCTTCAAAAGCATGTTGGAAATGGATGATAAAATTAAAAGGACATAGTTTATTTTATTTGGAAAATCATAATCCTTTATGAGAGATCTGGGTAAACAGACTTCAGAGTTTTGGCTTTGTTCAAGATTCCTTGACTCATTAGGTGGCTTGAAAAATTGATTTAATTCACTTGAATTCACTACTCCTGAAAATTAGAATAATCATGGCTTGTAACACTATACTTGGCATTTGGCAGTTAATTATATTAATGGTTAGTGTTTATTGTATGATTACTATGTGTCAGACTACATGCTAAATATGCTATCGTTATAAATCCACTCCAAACTCTGGGAAGTATGTACAATTATTGTTTCTATCTTATAGATAAGGAAACTGTGGTAAGAGTTTTTCAGTGTGTTATAATCATACGTTTACATGTTGGTCTTTTCCTCTGGACCTGAATTTGCGAAGGTAGGTACTGAATTCTCGTAACATCTGTCTCCCATGGTTAGCATAAACTCTGCGTCATAGGTAGTCAATAAATATGATCTAATCTGTGCTTCAGGAAGCCATTGTGTGTAGGATGAACAGAAGTGTGGAAAGATGAGGTAAGGAAAGCGCTGAGGCTATTTCAATTGTTTAGGGAAAATCAAATAAGAATGTGTATTTGGATAACGTACATAGAAAAAGGTGAGCAGACATGAAAGGATAAATAATTAGTAAGTGATAAAAGATTTTTTTCTTATTTATTTGAGAGAGAGAGCACATGTGAACTGGGGGGAAGGGTCAGGGAGAGGGACAGGCAGATGCCATGCTGGGCATGGAGCCTGACGTGGGGCTCCATCTTAAGACCCTGAGATCATGACCTGAGCTGAAATCAAGAGTTGGCTGTTTAGCCGACTGAGCCACCCAGGTGCCCCAGCAAGTAATAAAAGATTTTAAGTAAAAGCAGCAAGAACATGTATATCCATTAATAGAAAGATCATTGAATGTTACAACTTCGAGTATTGATTTGAAGGAGAAGTATGATAAACAGTTAAGAGGATAATACAAGCTGCATTGCTAATAAGTAAATGATTTTAACAGCTATTTAAAAGTCTAATTTCAACATCTGTATTTATGGCTATTGATCGATTGTCTTTTCTCTTGAGAAAGGTCAAGATTTTCCTGGTTCTTTATATGTTGAATAACTTCGGATTTGATCCTGGACGTTTGGAATATTATGCTATAGGGCTCTAGGTCTTGTTTAAACCCGATGGAGAACGGTGGTTTACTCATTGGTTTTCGCGGGCAATCAAGCAGTTCAGGTTTGGTAGCTAGTCCCTCTTCTGCCTTCTGTGGGCTGTGATTCCAAAGTCAGTGCAGTTTTCAAAGAGCAGGCTGAGACTCGGGTGGTGGCCCACCCTGTGGAGCAGTGCTCAGCGCCTGCGGTATGCTGTTTCGGGTCAGATCCATGCATGTGCAGCTCGGAGATGGACACAGGAGTTCCTACGTGGTTTTAGGGTCACTTTCTTGAACTTCCTTCTCCTCATGAGAATCTTTCCTGCCCCTAGCCATCCCCTTGCAGGTCTTTTGACTGACAGCTACGACTTTAGTTTCCCTGGTTATGCACGTTCTGCAACTGTGTCTGGTACAGGACCAAGTGCTGAGAGGTCAGACAGAAAAGAAAACCAGGGATTTCTCTCACACTTTTGGATCTATGGCTCCTCTGGCCAGGGAGAAGGATTTCTTTTCTTCTGAGTTTTAGGCATTTGCTCAGCTATTGTTACTTCTGTGCCAGGTGCTGGGACAAGAGAGGGGGGAAAAAACCCAGAGGATTTCCCCCAATTTTTCTGACCCATAATAGGCCATTTCCTGCTCCTCGGTCAAGAAACAGAAGGCTTCTCTTGGAGCGCTTTCTGTAGGCACCTGTATATACTTCTGGATTTCAGGTTGCCCTGCAGTCCAGGCTGGGAGAAAACAGGTTTAAAGAAAAGGGAAACTCACTCCCAGTTTAGTGGTTCTCAGAGATCTGTTTGTCTTCCCCAATAAACTTGCTACCATTTCCTTTTCAAAGTCTTCAGGTAGCCGCTCCATACCTGGTCTCTAAGGGTTTTAGTTGCATTCAGTAGGAGAGACAGGGGAAGGAATGCTTTCTCCATCTTCTTTGGAAAGTAGAGAGTGCTTATTTGCTCTTAAATACTTTAATGTAGTATTTCTTAAGATGAAGGACTTTCTCTTATATGATTGTACTGTAATCAAAATCCGGAAACTAACATTCTTATAATACTATTACCTAATCCGTAGTCAATATTCAAATTTCATCAGTTGCCCCAATAATTTCCTTTACAGTCATTCTTTTCCCTGATAAAAGATCTATTCAAGGATCATGTATTGGATTTAGTTGTCTTTTTTTTTCTTTAAGATTTATTTATTTATTTATTTGACAGAGATAGAGACAGCCAGCGAGAGAGGGAACACAAGCAGGGGGAGTGGGAGAGGAAGAAGCAGGCTCAAAGCAGAGGAGCCTGATGTGGGGCTCGATCCCATAACGCCGGGATCACGCCCTGAGCCGAAGGCAGACGCTTAACCGCTGTGCCACCCAGGTGCCCCTAGTTGTCTTGTCTTTTTATTCTCTTTTAATCTGGTACAATTCTTTTGCCATTCTTTGTCGTTTATGACCCTGACATTTTAAAGAGTACAGAGCAGTTATTTTGTGGGATAGCCTTAAATTTTTGTGTTTGATGTTTCCTAATGTTTAAAGTTAGCTATTATTGGCAGAAATGCCACACATGAGATTTTTTTTTTTTAATGTACACGACAGGAGGTGCATGATGTCTATTTACACCATTACAGGGTTGTTATCTTTGGTCATTTGGTTAAGATGTTGCTGTAACAGTTTTCTCTATTGTGAAGTTACTATTTTTTCTGAGAGTTTTTAAGGGCTAGAGTTTGAATATGATTATGAGATTATAAGGAAATCTCTAGACCAATAGACTGCTTTGCAATAATGGAATGATCAATTCTGCACTGTCCAATATGGTAGCCATTGCCACATGTGTCTATTGAGCATTTGAAATACAGCTAGCACAACTGAGGAAATTAAAAGAATGCAATTTGAATTTGAAAAATTCCAAAGAACACCCTACCCTACCATATCCTAAAGAGATTTTTTTTTTTTATACCCTGGTTTTCTGAAATGCTTTGTGAAAAAAGAAGAGTACCATGGTCAAATAAGTTAGAGATCATTCTAGAGGGCATACTTGGAGAAACACAAGTGCTATATGCTGCCATATTGGAATCTAAAGATGGTTTTTTTCATTTGGTCTAGTGCTAAGTGTAGGTGAAATTGTCAGCTAATTATCTGAGTCCCCACAAAACTCCTTAACTGGTTGTGTAAATGACTTGCTGAACAACACAGGCAAGTCAGTGGTAATGGTGGGATTTACACCTAGGCCATTATTTGACTCCAAAAGCAGAAGTATTTCTGGTACACCAGAAACGATAATGGAGAAAATGCTATTGAAGTTCAGATTGCCTCATGAGATTTTGTCTAAGGTTGATGAAGGCAAGAGTTTCTCAAAGACAGGTTACTTAGTGTTTGGATTCCATGTTAGCAAAGCAAAAACAGGAAATGTTTAGTATTCACAGAATGTGGTCATCTCAGTCTTTCTAAGGGAATTAATATTAATATTAATGGCCCTTGTCTACTCACGGCATAGCTATCTGCGGATGTGTTTCTTTCTATTTAAATAGATAAAATCCCAGAACAGAGTAGTAGGTTAATGCCTTAGTCAAAGTCACTCAGAGCAAATATTCTCATGCAAATATAGTTATCACAAAACGGTCTAAGCATCTCTCAGAATCACACACAGTCAGTTGCTGAAGGGAACGTAGGATGGGTAGAAAGTCTGAGCGAAGGAGGCTTGGGTGGGGAGAGAAAGGCTAACAATATGCAGAGAAAAAGAAATCTTGAGCCAGAGAGTAGAGCCAGCGATTGGCTGGTTTGAATTAGAGAGTGAGCAGTGTACATTGTCTTCTTTCTTTTCCTTCAGTGGAAGTTCCTTTGGGAAGTTCTTTGCTGCGCCAGGTTGGAGAAATTTCATTCCTGTAACTGTAACTGTTGTTTTGACTGGCTTACCCCAGCGGTTGAGAGCTGTAGTTTGAAGATTTTTCAAGCAAAGGAACTTTGTCTGGTTGATGAGTTCAAAATTCAGATACAATCTTGAAAGTGGTAACGAGTCATTATTGTTGTCTGAAGCTATAATTCTTGAAGGTAATTCGGTTTAAAAGCAGAAGTATTTGGGAGATTGATTTCATCCTCAATAAAAGTACATTTTACTTTCTTTTAAGGTATGCAGTGGAAGTTGTGACCCAGAAGTGCCCCCATAAGACATTACAGATGGCTATTTTCATGTGCTGCTTGGCATATGTTCAGGAAAGCCACAGGGGAAAATTGGCTCTGAAATGCTTGTGCTTTAAGGTATATGCTGTGATACTTTGTAAGGATTCCTTTTTTTGCCAGATATAACATTCAGTTACCAACTGGAAGTGTAAAAGTTCATATTTTTAGGAAAACCTTACCAATGAGTTTAACAGGCCTGCTTAATTAGGTTTCATTTTTTCCATTCTTCCGAGCCTACTTAATTTACCACTAGAGGGCATTGTTGGCAGTGATATCAAGGGAAAGCAAAACAAAGAGAATCTTGCCTAAATTTATTCTGAGATCTTTTTTCAATATTCATTTTAGCCAGTAAAAAATAATGTACATTCAAAGGCTACTTTATTTACTATTTTGTTCTTATATTTCACACCCCAGATACTTAACTTCTAGACTTTCTTGGGTGAGCTAATAAAAGATAAATCATTGCAAGGTTTTGTTCTGGATTTCTAACAAATTCTAAATCTAGAATCTGCCCCCCCCATATTATACATTCTGGCAAATCCTGTTTCAGAAGGTTATTGAGCACTTGGGGACTCATCATTGTTTATTTCCGAAATCATGAAACAATTCTATTTTCCAAATCATACTTTTCTGATATTTGTCAGAGGATCTTGGAGTGGGAGGGGGCCAATTTGTTGTAATATATAAAGTCTCTTTTATATACTGACAGGCTGTCTACATCTAAAAATGATACAAGAAGGTTTTTTCCACTTGGGGATAGCTATATTACTTATTGGATGTTCTTCATGCGAAGAGAAAAGTTAGCCTCTTCAGGATTTATTGTATTGGACAATATCCTTAACTTGCAAGTAATAGAACCCAAATCAGGCATGCTTATGCAGAAAAAGCAGATGAGGTGTGAGGGAATTTATTGTCAGGAAACAGACGGCTCATGGGCTGTGGCTAACATGAGATCTGGAAACTAGAGATTTGTCAGGACACACTCAGTCTCTTGCGTCTGCTTCTCTCTTTGTCATTACTTCATTCTGTTTGCTCGCATATCAGTACTCTCTGCTTCTTGCATTCTCATGGCAAAATATACCATTTGAATGGGTAAAAATGACAAAAGATCTTTTGTTACCTAAGAGTAGACCATTCCAGCATTCTGGATGATACAGTATGTGAAATGATCAATGCTTCCCACAGCCATGGCCTCCCTTGCACATCACCTTCATGGTGAAGTGGGTATCCTCGTTGGATGTCTTGTTGTGTGGATTTTCAGGCCTATGGTTGAAGCTCTTGATAGTGGTGCTGACAGAGGCTCTGCAGACAGGAAAGGCAAACATATACCTGAGATAATGTATCTAGCCCTCTGAAGGTGAATGGTTGGCCTTTTCAGGATGGAGAGGATCCATGTAGCCAACTTGCTACTAAGTGGCTGGTTGATTTCTCCAAGGAATGATGTCATATTGGGAGTTCAGTGTTGGTCCCTGTTGCTGAAAAGTTAGATATTCGAAGTCAGCAGTAGTTATTTGGCATTGGTAAGCAGGGTCTATGCTCACCCAAGTGAATGACTAGCTCTACCATTGGGAAGATTTCCCTTTCAGCTCTTTCCAAGTCTAGCACAGAGATGCTCAAGCTTTAGTTTGCGTTAGAATCATCTGGAAGCTTTTTTAAAACACCAATTGCTGGGCTCAACACTGAGAGTTTCTGATTTGTAGATCTGGGATAAGAATCAAGACTGCACTTCTAACAAGCTTCTAGGTGATGTGGATACAACTAGTCTGGGGACTATACTTTGGAAATCATTGTTCTAGAGATTATAATACGCATCTTTAATTTACTACAGTCTTTGAGGACTATTTTACCATTTAATGAACAATGTAAAAAAATCTCTAAAAGTTCCATTATTTATAATGGTCTTTTTTCCCCCTTTTACCTTGTATTTTACTTCTACCTGTATTATAAACTTTACTACATGTTATTGTTTTTATCACTTTGTTGCTTTAAATAGTCTCTAGTCTAAAAAGTTTTCAAAGAATTAATCTTTTATATTTATCCATATCTGGAGCTCTTTGTTCTTTTTTAAAACAATTCCACATTTCCATTTGGGATAATTTCCTTTCATGCTGAAGAACTTCTTTTAGCTTTTTTTTATATTGTAGATATGCTGATGAAAAATTCCCTCTGTTTTGGTTTGTTTGAAAATGTCTTTATTTCACCTTCACTTCTGAAAGATATTTTTACTGGGTAAAGAACTCTAGGTTGGCAGTTTTCTTTTACTTCTTTCCAGCACTTAAAAGATGTCATTTAATTGTCTTTTGGTTTTCACCTATCATATAATTGTTCCCTGGAAGGTGTGTCATTTTTCTTTGGCTACTTTAAAAACTTTCTTCTATCTTTAGTCTTAAGCAGTTACCTATACTGTTCTTGGGAGTTTTTTCTTTGTATTTATCCTATTTGGGATTCACTGAGCTTTTTGTATCTGTGGTGGTCTTTCATCAGCTTTGGGAAACTCTTGTATAGTATCTCTTCAAATATTTCTTTACTCCATTCTTTCTCTCTTCTTCTTCTAGGACTCTAATCACACATATGTTAGACTATTTGACAGTATCTTTTTCTTTTTAAAAAATTCCTTTTCCTACCCATGCTTCAGTTTGAATAATTTCTTTTGAGCTATCTTGGGATCCACTGACTCATTCCATAAAATTATAATTTCCTATACTGTATAGTTCTTTTTTTTTTTTTTAAAGATTTTATTTATTTATTTGACAGAGATAGAGACAGCCAGCGAGAGAGGGAACACAAGCAGGGGGAGTGGGAGAGGAAGAAGCAGGCTCTCAGCGGAGGAGCCTGATGTGGGGCTCGATCCCACAACGCCGGATCACGCCCTGAGCTGAAGGCAGACGCTTAACCGCTGTGCCACCCAGGTGCCCCTATACTGTATAGTTCTAGCAAGTTCATTTGGCACTTTGTGCAGATTCCATTTCTCTGCTTAAATTCTTCATATTTTCATCCATTTTGTCCATCCTTTCCTCTATTTTATTTAATATATTTATAATAGTTATTTTGATATGTCAGTTAATTTCAACCTCTGAAACATCTGTATATTTGCTTCTATTATTTTCTTGATTGCAAGTCACATTTTCCTGCTCTCTGCATGTCCTTTTTTATTTTTAATTTTTAAAACTCTATACTGGACATTGTATAAAGAGATCTTAGATACTGACAGAGAGAGATTTCTCTCCAGGTAGGGCACAGTTTTTCCTGTAGGGGCTAGGAGCAAGGTTGAGGGGCTATTCACTTCACTTCTGTCAGGAATTGAGTTGGGATGGGAATGAGTTATAGTTTTAGTTTGCTGTAGCTCCCGTCCAGTTTCAAATGTGTTGAGAATGAGATCTGTTCTGTGTTTAATACAGCTGTTCCCTTCTTCTTGGAATTTAAACCCTTTGGGACTATGGAGGTCTCTCTTTACCTTTTCAACCTAGTGCCCCAGCTTCACAAGCTGCCCATCATTAATCAGAAGCTTAGGTAAAGACTGACTGGTGGGGAGCACTGCTTATTCTTTTGTGGGGGGGTCCTGTAGACTCTAAGATATCACTCATGCTCATGTGGCTATCTTAGACTCTGTAAGATTCACTTTTTTCTCAGAAAAAGAGTTCCTCTTCTCATGGCAAACTCAATCATCGACCTACCCCAAGCTCAGCAAACGCTACCAGGGGGGAAATGACTCTTCCCTATCTGGACTTTAATCCTTTAGACTTCTTCGCATCCGTGTATGCTGTTGTTGTTGTTGTTGTTATTTGTTTGTTTAGCTTTTCAATTTCCCCTACTTGTTATAGTGAAAATTATGGCCTGCTACAGTCTTTTACATTACAACCTACAACAAAACTCATCAGATTATTTGTAATCCCTGTGAAAACCAGGCAAATTGGATATTTTCATCTTTGTTTTAAAGATTAAGATGAAGCTTCGAGCAGAGCACTTGCCTAACATTATCCAAGTTATATGTAACAGAGTCAGAACCTCAGTGCGGGTTGAACTTTCCATGCCAACAGAACATGTGCCCACCTCCCTTCCTTGGCCTGCCCCCCCTGTCTTCCCACTGCTATTGCAGCACTGTAAGGTGACTCAGGAAAATAAAATGTTCTGTGGTCAAAACAAGCTAAGAAATGCTGTAGGCTATCTCCCTCTCTTTAAGATTCATGATATCAATCAGCGTGTTAAAAGTCACGTAAAGAACTTGTTTAATACAATGTTTTCTAAACTCATTTGATCTCAGCACTTTCCCCCTCCTCAGCAAATAGTATCTATGAACACGCCACAGGACTAGAATGATGTGAAGTACATTTTGCACAAAATAGCACTACATTAGTCTGCCTCCCAGATTCTGCTGTCTGTGTCATCCTAAAAGGTCATTTATGCGTTATTTTATAACAATTCACCGAAGCATTTGACAGAAGACTACAATGTTAAATTTTATTAATTTTAATATTCCCTGTAGAGGAAACACACATTTGCCTGAATTTTTGGAATAAATCTACTTTAAGTCATGCTTTCTTAAAAAAGAAAATGGTAAATATGAGAGAATAAACAGAGTTAGAATAATAAAATATATTGCTTTATTTAGAATATAGTCTTACCTGAATTATGAAGCAAGTTGCTCTACCCACACCAGTAATGAGTCATTTTGCAGCATATAAAAATGCTACTTTAGAAGTATTTTATATCAAAAGGATAAGGAAGTTCAGCAACTGAGAAACTTATAGCTGTCTAGACAGAGGTCATAAAAACGGAAGTATTTTCTCCATAGGGTAGATTTATGGGATATCACTATCTTGCCTTATACTGTTTTCCTGTGGATTTACCAGTAAAAGTTAAAGTAAAACCTATAAGATAGATTTGTTGCAGGAAATGCTCTAGACTGTGTTAATTTGGTTGAGACTCAGGTTATAAAATTTCTTGTGAATTAAAAACCAAATTGGCCTCTACTGGATCTTCTGGAATATCTACCCAATTCCAGAGTAGATGATTGTCCATCTTTTTTTGAGACAGGAGTCCTCTGTATGGTTTGAAATCCTCATGACCGTGATCTGCCAAGTGGGAAAGTTCAGTGTGTTAGACTCAAATGCACCAGGTGGTCACTACGTCCCAGGGCACGGGGTACGCTCCTGATCCCGACTACCATACGTTAACTGAGAAACATGTGACTACTCTTGACCAAAAAATCACACTTCATTTATGTCCCAATATTCCATGAATAAATGCGGAATCGTGGTTCGTCTTACAGGGAATACAAAAAAATACAACGTCTACCTGAGAAAAATATAGTGACCCCTCACATACTCATAATCTTAATCAGTTATCAGCTCTTGGCCAGTGTTGTTTTATCTACACCTCTTCCCAGTTCCTTTGACCCCCCTCTCTTCCTTCCCCACCTGGATTATTTTAAGGCAAATCCTGGATATCTTATTTTAGGATGATTCTCTAAGGACTTTTCCCCCCCTGCACACTGCTTTTTTCTTAATAAATCTTTTATTTTGGAAGCATTTTAGGTTTACTCAAAATTTGCAAAGATAGTGCAGAGAGTTTCCATATACTCTATACCCAGTTTCCTGTATTAGTAACATTTTAAATTAGAATGGTATATTTGCCACAATTACTGAACTAATACTGATACATTTTAATTAACTAAAATGGTTTGTTCAGATTTCCCTAGTTTTTGCCTTATGCCTATGTTCTATTCTAGGATGCTATCCAGAATAGTACATTTAGTTTTCGTCGTTTCCTTACACTCGTCTCGACTTTGATGGTTTCCTAAACAGTCCCTGGTTTTTGATGATCTTGGCAGTTTTGAGGAATACTGGTCAGGTGTTTTGTAGAATATTTCTTAATTGGTAATTCCAATTACTTAATTGGAAGCTACAGAAGTAAAATGTCATTCTCATCATATCATATCAACGTGTACTATCAACATGACTCATCACTGCTATTAACCTTGTTCACCTGGCCGTGGGAGTGTGGCCACGCTTTATCACTGTGAAGTTACTCTTTTCCCCCAGTATCCATACTCTTTGAGAGGAGTACGTTCTGTGCCACTCACATTTAATGAGTGGAGAATTATGCTTCACCTTCTTGAAGGGAAATATCTACATAAATTATTTGAAATTCTTCTGTGAGGAGATTTGTCTATTTTCTCCCATTTATTTATTCAATCATTTATTTATATCAATATGTCATCATGGATATTTGTATAATGAGTTACAATCCAATACTAACTTATTTATTCTGTTGCACAAATTGTTGCAGCTTTAGCCATTGGGAGTTCTTTCAGTTGATGTCTGTGTTCCTTTAACATACTGCCATCACTGTGGGGCTTTTATTTGTTTGTTTAAGCGCTTCCTTACGATGCTTCAGGCCTGTCTGATATGTTTCCTGCCCCAGCCCTAGAATCAGTCATTTCTGGTTTTAATTAATTAATTAATTAATTAGTTATTGGAGAATGTACAAGAAACTAAGATCTAGGCTCTGTGTTTGTTATGACGCGGGTGTCACTGCTTCAAGGTTCTCTCAGCTGACAGAACAAGGAAATGTATGTTTATATCTATAAGTATTTCTATATATAGCCATTTGTATATTAAGCTAAAATGAATCATACAGATGTCTCAAACTCAAATTCATTAACACATAGATCATTCTAGTCTTTTCCCCTTTACAACCTGTCCTCCAACAGTGAGAATCCTGGCTCTCACCATCTGCCACCCATTTACACAATAATTTAATTCCAGCATATACATATAGTGGTTTCCAAATCATTTACCCAGACTCCATGGGAAAGAACTTCATCAATTAAAATATAGTTCTCATGTGCAATTTCTTTTGCTTCCAGTCTTACAGACTCCACTCATTTCTGAAGTTATTCAGGTCAGCACCTCATTCTTCTACCCATTTAAGAATATCTAAAATCCAAAATAGCACAAAAACTATAACAAAATAAAACCCACAGAACCATTCTTATCCCCCTATAATTAATAATTGCTAAATATCATCAAATATTTAGTCAAAGTTCACATTTTCTTCTATTATCCAGTATATGTTTTACTTTATTGCTGCCTCGTCTGAGTCACAATATAAACAAGTCTCACCCATTGAATCTGGCTGATAGAGCTCTTAAGTTTCATTTGCTCTGCAGGTTTTCTGCTCTCATTTTTTTAAAAAAGATTTTATTTATTCATTTGAGAGAGAGAGGGAGAGGGAGCATGAGCAGGGGGAGGGGCAGAGGGAGAAGCAGTCTCCCTTCTGAGCAGGGAGCCTACTTGATGCTTAGTCCCAGGCCCCTGGGATCATGACCTGAGCCAAAGGCAGACAGTTAACCCACTGAGCCACCCAGACACCCCTCCGCTCTCATTCTTCTGTTGCCATTTATTTTTTTGGAAAAATAAAAGGTTTATTTGTTCTATAGAATTTTCCATATTCTGATTTTACTAATATTTAATATCTTAACTTCCTCTGTATTTCCAAAATTCAATATTCCTGTTATTTGTATTTCTTGTAGTCTTTTATTTGGATCCAGAAGCTTGAGCAGATCTGATGTGAGGAGGATGCTAATGTTTCATAGGCAGTGTTGAGTATGCAGGCACCTAATATCTACAGATCTTTCTTTTTGTGATGCTAAAACTGATCAACGTGTTAAGATATTTTCAACTCAGTTATCTCACCTCAATTATAAAGTCCACCATCAGCATTTAACCCAATCATTTTAGCATCATTGATGATTATTGCTTAGATTCATTTTCCCTCAGGGCTTAGAAAATAGTGATATTCTAATTGAGTCATTTGATTTTGCATTTATGCTTTTTAAGTATTTAATGGTTGAACGTTATTCAACCGTTGGTTTCCATGAAACACAGTTGATACAGGAATGCCTGATTCTTTCACTTCATTGCTTCAGTTTTCAGCATAATAAATTGACCCTCTAGTAACCCTTCAAGGTGACCAGTTAGGTTAAAATTTTTTGAGTATTATTATGAATTCATGATTTTCATATAATTTTATGTTTCCATCTATTGTTATTAATTATGAAAATTAATTTTGATCCTCAGATTTCCTCTTCATTGACCCACGGAGACTCTTCAATTGGCTGTGTCGTTTTGACTTGAATCTGATGTTGATAGTTTCTTTGCTTTGATTCCAAGCTCATCCTGTACATTCTGCCTCAGATCTGGAATAAGCCATTTTTCAATGATTCTTGGTTCCTTTTAGTAGGAAATAGTACTTAGAGATCTGGGCTCTAGGATGATACATTGCCTAGAATGATCATTATTTACAGGTCTTTTTAATGGGCGTATCTAGGAGATGTAAACTCTCAAACGAAAAAAATACATCATCAGTTTATACTGCCAATTTGAATTTAGCATTGCATGGTTTTTACTCAGCTTCCTTTATTTTATAATTACATTTCTTATGCTAAAAACCTTGATTCCAAGTGAAAATAATGTAATTTATTATTTGAAAGGAGACAGACCCATAAGAAAACATACTCTGTGATTTCATTTATGCAAAGTTCAAATAACAGTAGCTTATAGTATTCAGAAATTAATGCTTAGGAGGGAACACTATAGAGAAAAACAAAGATGTGATTATCATAGTCAGGATGGTAGCTAATTTTAGAAGAAGAGGGGGGCTGAGCTTGGGGAGAAGCACTTGAAGAGCTTTTGGCTTGCAAGCAATGTTTTCTTGACTTGGGTAGTGATTACAGGGGTGTCCATTTTAAAATAGTTCTTAAATTGATCATATACGCTTTATGATTTTTCTGTTGTATTTTCCCTCCCCCCACTTTTAAAGTGAAACACAAAACAAAAAATAAAACAAAACAAAATGGACATATTGACAAAATCATGTCTCCTGATTTCTTCTAAGAAGTCACAGCTATATGAAATCTGTGTCTGACTCCGAGATGGAGAACTGCCCGGGGCCCAGAATCAAACTGAAGGGTGGTAACAGTAATCATTGAAGAGAAAGCACCCACTGCAGCCTAGGAATCATAATCTATTTATTTATTCATCAATAAATGTTCATTGAGTTCTTCCTATGTGGTGGACACTGGTGTAGGCACCGGCAGTAACTAGATGAATAAAATAGGGTGTTTGCTCTGAGAAGGGGCTGGGGCTGGTAATACTCATCTAAATAAATCAGTACAATAAAATGTGGATTCTATGACAAATGTCTTTATAGCACACAGTGGGGGAAATGGGTAAGGATTCAGGTAAAGATAACAAGCACTCTATTTTTTTTTAAAACCAGATAGAAATATTATACAGGAAATGAAGAATTCATAAAAATCTTTGCAAGTTAAAGGACTCAAGATATCTTCATAGAAGGTCTATTGATGTTTAAAACCTGTTTCCTATGGGGCACCTGGCTGCCTCAGTCAGAAGAGCACGTGACTCTTGATCTCAGGGTTGTGAGTTTGAGCCCTATGTTGGGTGTACAGGTTTCTTATAAAAAATAAATTAAAAAGCCCCCAAACTGTTTCCTACTACTCCTTGAACCATAAAAGAGTGAAAGCAGTTAGGATCTAAGTTTCAGAAAATGGGAAACTTTGTTTACACGTCCATCTCAGTATAGTGTGGAAGGCCCTGAGTGGAGGAAGGCACATCTGATACATTCGTTTTATAAGTGCCAAGGGGAACTAATATTTACTCATTCTCCACAAGAAAAATCTGATGTTAGAATCCGCAGTAGTTATCTAAGGTAAGAATGATGGCTTTTAAGAGCGACGTTTAGTTTTACTGCATTGCTCTCACCGCATCCCGAGAGCTGGATTTGAGCGCTGGGAAGCACTGAGTAAAGACATACCTCCTCTTTCCAGGAAGACTAAGTACTTTTCCTGATGTGTCACTTAGCTGGTGAGCGATAAGGCTAGAGACAGACCATGGGTCTCTGGACTGTGGATTTAGTGGCTTTTCTACCAGACCCTGATACCACCCTGTTTTTTGTGCCCTTCAGCATTAGGTCAAAAGACACCATAACATTTTATTTGGCAACTTAGAAAGATATGGGAGATGCTTACTTAAGAGGGAGGGAAGCTTACTTTGTTAACAGTCAGCTTTGTCTCATAGAGAGAAGAGGTGATCCATGCCCCTTGGTAAGAAGAAAGTTTCTGTCCCTGGGGGTCCCTGGGTAGCTCCTTGCTGATTCAGTCCCATGCGATGAATGGGGCAGTGAAGCACTTATTTAGCTGTTTTGTTTTGTTTTTTTTTTAAATCTGGCTAAGAAAAAAATGATGACTGAAGTAAAAGAACTGCATGTCTGGCTTTTATAAAATAAAAGTGTTCCAGATTTTGTCTTAGCATTTCATCTTATTTCCATTCCTTTCTATGCCAGACCCTGTATCTGGAGCTGAAAGACCGATTTTTCATCTCCCAGACTCCATTTCCAGCAGAGTTTTGGACTCAATTTAAGTAATGATAGCGAGATGCATTCATGTGATATTTAGAAGGTAAAGGAAGGTTCTCCAAGCATCAATGGCAGGTGTGTGAACTTCAGCAGACGTGGGTTTTTATAATTAATACACTTCCCTGCCAGTTACCCTCATCCGGGCAGCAGGCAGCTCTGACTTTCAGCTGTGGTTGTTTCTGGACCTCTGGGCAGCAGCGCCAGCTTCCTGATTCTCTGGACCAAAACTCTAGCTAAATACTGAAAGCTAGTGGTCCCTCACTCCCTGTAATTTTCACTCCTAGCCTTTTCAGTCATTTTGAAAACACCTGATTCTATGCACTAATCCTTTTTCCTTGAAATACGTAGAACAGATTCTGTTTTGCTGACTGAACTCTGATTTAAAAAGTTGTAATCCTGTGATCTAGGAATTGCACTATGAGGTATTTACTCAAAGAATACAAAAATACTAGCTCAAAGGGTTGCAGGCACCCTGATATTTATAGCAGTATTATCAATGAGAGCCAAGCTATGGAAATAGCCCAAGTGTCCGTCGACTGATGAATGGATAAAGAAGATGTGATATATTATATATATATATATATATATAACGGGTATATATATATATATATATATATATATATATATATAAAACGGATATTACTTAGGCATAAAAAAGAATAAAATCTTGCCATTTGCAATGAGATGGATATAGCTAGAGAGTATAATGCTAAGTGAAATAAGTCAGTCAAAGACAAACACCATATGATTTCACTCATATGTGGAATTTAAGAAACAAAACAAATGAGCAAAGGGAAAAAAGAGCCGCAAACCAAGAAGCAGACTCTTAACTGTAGAGAACACACTGACGACGATTACCAGAGGGGAGGTGGGTGGGGGGTGGGTGAGATAGGCGATGGGATTAAAGAGGGCACTTGCTGTGACAAGCGCTGGGTGTTGTTTGGAAGCACTGAATCACTAGATCGTACGCCTGAAACTAATATAACACTGTATGTTAACTAACCAGAATTAAAATAAAAACTTAAAAAAAAAGTTGTGATCAGAGTGTCTAGTCTGAAGTTCAAATGGTAGGACCAGCATGTCTCTGATCGCAAAGACAATGGGAAGATACCAGCTAAGTGGTAGAACAGGAAAAAAAATCCCATGTTTTTATTTAAAAATGAAAAAAAGAACAGAAAAGTCATAACTACCAACATTTTGCTTTGTCTTTTTTGGACCTTAAAGACAAGGCTAAGCCTACGTTAATCTTTATCACCCCCCCACCCCACCCCACTGACATCATTTCCCACCCTCTTCCCCTTTTCTTCAGAGCAACCACTATATTGGGTTTGTTCATGTGCTTCCAATCGATATTTTAAATATAAATATGCAGAAATATTCTATGCATTTAAAAAATAGCATCATAGGCACATATTCTCCATCTTGTATATCTTCCTCAGCATCACGTTGGTGAAACTGATCCATGTTAATATACGTGGATCTAGAGCAATTGCTTCAACCGCTTCCCAGTATTAGTCCACATTGCATTACTATGTTCCTATTAGACTGTATCTAATTTTTATGCTATCATTAAAACAATGACATAATAAGCTCCTTTTGTTTTGAATGCTTTCTGAACCTTGAATTTTAGGGAAGCTAAGGCAACATATATACCTAAAAATATATCTTCTCGTTCCTTGGTATTTTCTTATACGAAAACTACTTAATAGTGATACGCTCCACACATTCTAAAAACTGACAAAAGTCTGATTTTAAATGATCAAACAAAACAGAGAGTTGAGAGGAAAAAGCTTTCCTTAAATTCTCTATCTCTTCTGACCCCATGAAATCATGGAGACAGAAAAGAACTGTCAGTGTTAATAATTATTCGCAAGTCTCTTGGCTTTTAAATTGTGCCATTGCAGTATTTGCTTTCAAGTACCTTGTTGGGTCCCCATCAAAGAGCAGCAACATGAAACACCTCGCCTCATTTGGACATCCATCCCTTTTGCTTAGGCTCAATGTCAGTTTCTTGCTCCCTGGTAAAGTCCCCGGCAGTACAGAAACCAATGTTGGAACACAAAATATAGTAAGTGTGACAATGACCCTTAGCGACTGCCCAGTGTAGTCCTTAACGAGAGTATTTAGTCTTTCACTTGAAAGGCATGTTTCATGCAGAGAGATATGCTTTGCAGAGATAAAATTCCAAGAGGGTTGAAGTGAGTCATAGTAGTTGATTAGTCTGTGATGGTGATGAGTCACAAGTACCAAAACATTTTGCAAAGTGCTTGGCGGATAACCAAACGCTCTGGCTTGAACCACTGAGATAAGACATTTTGGAAAATGGGAAGAAAACTGTGATATCTTACTATCTTCCCATGGAACATGTTTGTCAGCCGTTTCGAGTCTTATTTTCATTTTTGCACATACTGCTCCCTTGACTTGAACACCCACTCTAATGCTACCACTCCGACTTGCGAATTCCTATTACTCATTTTTTGAGATCCTCCTCAGCCCTGAAGTTTCCCTGAGACACGGTTACTCACTGTCATCGCTGAGCCCCACAGCTGTGGGTTTCTCTGCTATTAGACCATCTGTCATGTGATACTGTAATTTACCTGTCCCTAAACTTATCTTCTTCACGGCTCCTCTGGAGCAGAGACCTTGTCTTTGTTGTTCTTTTGCGCTTAGCACTTGTAGCACAAGGTAGAGTTCAACTCACTTTTGTTTCTTTGTGAAATGGGTGTTTCTGTTCACGTCGGCACTATGAGACGCTAACAGCTAACAATGTTGTTCCAACAGTAACAGTTAACGCTTACTGCTTCTTCTGTGTTGGGCACTGTCTTAATTGCTTTTGTTGTATTATTTCATTTAATCTTCTAACACCATCCAGAAAGTAAGACTATAATCCCTTTTATAGAAAAGGATGCTGAAGCACAGAGAGGTTATGTAACTTGTCCTAAGTCACACAGCTACTAAGTGTGGAGTTAGGAATTACACTCAAGCATTCTGACAGCAGAGGCTGCATCCTTAAGCACTGTGCTATATTGCCTGTATTTTATCCTAGGAAGAGACTCTAAAGATAATTTTAATGGGACAGAATATAATTTCATTAAAAAAATTTAAAATGGCAATCACCAAAAGAGAATGTCTCAGGATTAAGTTGAAGGCTATATTTGACTGAGTCAGAGCTATTCCTATTTGCCTTGAGGAAGTCCCTGATATACTGTGTAGTAAAGTAAGCAAACTAAATTGTACAGTAACTATATAGTGTGATTCCTCGTAAATTAGAAGAAAATGATGGAAGGCTCACACATGCTGCAACTCTTCCTTTCACAAAATATACTTGCAGGCCAGGCTGAAAATGTTATGACACAGAAAGGGACTAAGGCAGGAGGGTGAGCTTATTAATTTTCCTCTTCTTTGCATTAGTTCACTGCAACATTATTTCAGTGGCAACATGTCACTTTTTAATATTTTAAGAGAAATTTAGAGAAAAAATAATATAGTTACATATACCACGTGTAAATGTAGAATGTTTTCCAAATATACCGTATTAATATTTGTATACATTTAATAAAACCTGAATATATTCTATATATGATTTGGAATGTTATCATTTAATATATTATGAGATATTCCCCCAAGTTATCAAGTATTCTGAAAAATGCATTTTTATGGAGACATTCAGTAGTTCACTGTGTGTAGAGGCCAGAGTTTATACCTAACCAAATACTTTGCTGTTGGATGTCCAGCATGTTTTAGATAAGGCTTCTTGTAGGAGTTTCCCTTTCCTTTTTCAAAAATATTATAGAATTTAGAGGGATAGAGAAGGCTTTGAGGGATGGTCGAGTTCATACCTCCATTATCCTTTAATCATCCTTTTAAGTGGGACTGAGACTAAGTAAAATGGTAGAAGGGATTTATTCTGTGCCATTTCTTTTATTCCTCTTCCTGCTCAGGTGCCCAGTGCCGTCAGCCTCCCTCTCTCTCTGTGTGCTGCCCAAAGAAATTATAAAAGCCTCATCTCTCTGGTTTTAATAATCATAGCAGTGACAGTAGTAGGTAAGGCATATGGGCCTTACCCTGTACCAGGTTCTAGCTTAAATACTACATTCATTTTAACTTATTTAATTCTCGCAGAGCCTTCTGAGGTAGATACCCTTACTGTCTTCCCATTACAGATGAGATGGAAACAGAGTGGTTAAGGTAATCGTTTACTTTCACATAGAGTTAGCAAGTGAGGGAGCCAGGATTTGAGCCTGGGCAGCCAAGATTCTGGAATCTGAGCTCTAACCACTGTGCCATAACAGAGGATCCCCAGAATAAAGACGGCAAGGAAGTTCCATTCTGAGCTCTACTTGCAATCACTGGGAATGGCTGCCTGGAACTATGTACTGAGAAGGATTTGGAGGGTGTATCTGGATTTAGAAGAGAAAAGCGCCACGACGTATGAACAATGTCTCCCTTATGTGCAAGGGTGGAGCTATTGCATACTTCCCATCTTTGCCTTATGGTTTTCATTATGCTACAATTAGGGACGCAGGGATAAAGCTCTAGAGATAAAAAAAACTCTGTAGGCAGAATAGAGTTAACAGTTACTGTTTCTGCAGGAGGGAGATGAGAGGGCAGAGGTTAGGGCTATTACAGGCCTTGGAAATCACACTTTGGGTCTACACCCTTCCTGCCAACTGGCATAGGGCCAATGACTCCATATGCATTTCAAGACTGCTATTTTCATATTTGTTAAAAAAAATTGCCTCTTTCATTCTGTTTGTCCTCAGTTGAAATAAAAACAGAGGGCAGTGGGAAGCACAAAGAGTTTGGAGAAAGAGATATGGGCTCGTGTTTTTGGCTCCAGCGAATTAACTGTTTTCCTGTGTAGCACTTACTAAACCTCTCCTAACCTCAATTTTCTCATCTGGAAAAATAAATCTTACTTTTTAAATTGTCATGGAGATTAAATCAGATAATTGTATGGGAGATGACATATGTTGAGGGAGAATGTTTCCTCCCTTTCTTTCCTACTAATTCATACGCTGTATCTTTTCGTATTCATTTTTCCTTTACTTCTGATGGAGGCCATTTATGAAAATGTTTAATGGCTTTGATTTTTTTTCCCTTGATTTTGGTTATATGGAAATATCCTTACCAAGCTTTTCGTTATGGAGATCTCAGATATTAGCACTCAAATAAAGATCTTCCTAGTGCTTGGTGACTACCCAAAACTGCGTAACGGGTTAGTTTAGTGCTTGCTTGTTCACGAATTATATTTTAAGAGGTATTATAGAAAGCCCATCGCTCTCTCCTACATTCATAATGCCACCATTTTCCAAATCGCTCAAGGCAGAAACTCAGGGGCCGTTATATTCACTCACTTTTGATATGGATAACTTCTCTGATACACTAAGTGTTTCTTCGGCAGTGCCTACTCTGATGTCAATCTCATTTGTGCAGGCAACTTTTTTTTTTTAAGATTTTATTTATTAAATTGAGAGAGCGCAAGTGAACACAAGGTGGGGGGAGTGGCAGAGGGAGAGGGAGAAGCAGGCTTCCCACTGAGCAGGGAGCCTGATGTGGGGCTTGATCCCAGAACGCTGGAATCATGACCTGAGCGGAAGGCAGACGCTTAACCAACTGAGCCACCCAGGCGTCCCTGTGCAGACAACTTTGCATACCTTTTAGAAGGACCTAACTGGGGGGCTGGCCCCTGGCTGCCACCTTGGAACTTGGCTTTGGAATGTTCCCCACATTGATAAGGGTATTTTGCCCACTGGGGACCCTGCTGTACCAGCTTGCCTCGACCTAGATTAATTGCACAAATGTTGCATTTTAGTGAACACCAGCTTTCCTGCTGGGAGTCTGGAATTTTGGCAGTTATAGGGTGTGCCAAACCCCAGCCTTTTGAGTCGTAAGCAGGCTTCAAGAAATGCTGATTTTTGTTGGGAGGAAGGAGCATGTTCTGTGTGACTGTTCCTCCACTCCTTACCCCCTCCAGCCCCAAAGGGAGAATCTTAGAAGTCTGTGCCTGAATTCCTGCAGCCTCCACCTTGTGTGTCTTCTTCCCTTGCAGCGCCTGCTAAGTATGGTTGTGCTGTAATAAACCATAGCTGTGATTACGCTCCCACTGCGGTAATGAGCCCTCTGAGCCAGTCTAGTGAGCGATCCAACATGTGGGTGGGCCTGGGACACCCGAAAAACCATCCATTGTACTATTCATGCTTTAAAGTTCAATTTGAATCTTTTTCATATCATCCTTGTCCCCTCTTAACAAGCTCAATCTTTTCTCTCCCTTCTTGAACATATGGAATATATTTATTATAATTGCTTTAATGTCCACGTCTATTAATTCTATCATCTGTGTCATTTCTGGAACTGTCTCCCTTGACTGATTAGTTTGGTCTTCTCATAAGGGGTTGCATTTGCCTGCCTTTTGGCATACTTCGTAATTTTTTATTGGTTGCCAGGTATTTTACCTCGTTGCTTCTTGGATAACATTCCTTTAAATATTCTTGAGCCTTTTTCTGCAGTTAAAATACTTGAACATAGTTTGATCCTTTGGGGGCTGTCTTTGAGCCGTGTTAGGTGGAACCAGGGCAGCCTGTAGGCCCACAACCAAGGTGGCGCGTGCTCTTCTGTGTTCACTGTCTGATGCCCTGCTCATTACGAGGTTTTTCCAATCTGCCTGGTGGAAACACAGAGTACTCCCAAGTCCTGTGTGAGTCCCAGGAATCGTCCTGTTTCTTGAGGTGGTCCTTTCTTGGCTCTGATGGTTTCTTCACATGCATGTACTGAGCAGTATTTAGTTTAAGATGCAAAAGAAACGCTCAAGAAATTTCTAGAAATTTCTCTTTGTGAGGCTCCCTCCTCTTCATTCAGCTCTGTCCTCTTGTAGCTGCCTTGGCCTCCCCAAATTCTCCACTCTGTCTCCTCAACTCTGGGAGACTGCTGGGCTTTGTTTGGGAGTTGAGGCCTGGAGACTAGGTGGTGAGTTAGGGCGGTCATGAAGCTCCCTTGTTTGTGTTCCTTTTCTGCAGGGTCGCTTCTCTCTACTGCCTCTTGTCTGGTGTCTAAAAACCACTGTTTTGTATATTTTGTTCATTCCTTTTTAGTTTTTAAGGTGGTAGATCTAGCCTGTTACTCCTTCATTGTCAGCAGTGGATCTCCATCCTTCCACACTATTTGAATCATGAAGGAAAGGGCCTTAACTTCTCTGGGGACAATGGCTGGCACACAGTAGATAGTCAAACACTAGCTGCTGAATGACTAACTCAGCAAATAACTGGTCTCCCGAACTTTACCATAAAGACACAGAATTATTCTTCATTCACCAGACTAGACACTTATTAGTAAAATGTCAAACAATTGTATTTAGATCTATGCAGGCTCAAGGTAAAATCCCTGCTCTGGCATTCAGTAGCTTTCTGACTTTATGCCTTTTACCCTTCCGAGGATAACAGGGGCTTACCGGGCAGGTGGGAGAATTAACCAAGAGGCAGTGTGCGCCAAGTGCACCGTAAGTTCTGCGAGAAGGTAGAAGCCCGTGTTATTCTTAGTGTATTGAAAGGGTGACCTTGCATTGAGATAAGACTTTGTAATTCCTGTGCTTTGCATATCGGGATCTTACATAATCCTAACAATATATTTTCTCCCAAGTAGTTACCTAGATTTAATATAAAGCAAACAAGGTTCTTACGAAAGAAGAAAAAAAAATACAACGAGCTAATATTTGAGTATCTGGAGACTTGAGAGCAGAGCTCTGCTTTGCGGTGGGCTCCTGAACGTCACATCGAGCGCGCGTGATAGACTTTGTCTCTCAAGTTTTTAACTTCTCTTCACCTACCTGATATGCCGAAAGCTGTTTTTCCCAGACTCCCCTTTGTACTCACCTTCTGTGCTATAAGGCCTAAAATTAATATGATGCGCTGCCCTGACAGCTGGTAAAATTGGGAAGGTCTCGAATGGCTGAACTGTCAGTTCTCCTCCCCACTCTGCTCTCATCATTAAGGCCCCCTTGCCAAAGCACCCTCCTTATCAAGGGGACCAGGCACAGTTTTTGCTTATCCCTCACTAATGGGTTTTAGTTTCTTGCCAGCCTGTGGAATTATTCAAACCAGCCAATCATATCCGAACCAGAGGGCGCCCCACCCTCTTAACACTATAAAGCCTGCCTCCCACAGCCCCTGGCTATTCACACGCATCCATGTGGCCCTGCATGGGGCGCTGTGTCCTCCTTCCCTAGACTGTGAGGGTATGTGTCAAAGAAGCTGCTTTTGATCTCATCTGTCCAATGTTAGGTGTCAGGGGTTTGGCTATCCTCAGAACCCTAGGATGGGAATCTCCCCTTTGACAGTGGGGTGAATGGGCAGTGACTAAACACCATCCTTGCCATCCCCCGCCCCTCCTCTCCTCACTTTTCTGTGCTAGTGGGGATGTGTGGAGGCAGTGCGTCCACATCCACTCCGTTGAGCAGAGGGATCAGGATCTGAGAGGAGAAGGAATGGGCAGGGAGAAAGAAGGCCTTTAAAAGTATGTCTGCTAACCCTCTGAAAGCTCTGGGAATGTACAGACAACAGATCCCATAAGAGGTTGGGGGAGGGGACGTAAGGAGCCAAACACAGCTTCTCCTGCTTGGGCTCTCCCGCACCCTGGCAGAGTGTGGCAGGATGGGGTGTTCTTCCTCTGCACTCTTGTCTTCCCTTCATCCTCACCCGTGATGGGGAACAAGTCTTCTAATCTGATTACATATCCAAATTACGCTGTGAGAGGTCCATATTAGGAAGAGGATTTGCTTGTTTAATAACTTCTTTGGTCAAGAGTCCCACTGAGAATGTTGGAAGCCACTGTTACATCCCCAAGTAAAACCAGGAGCAATGGTCTGGCTGGCTTTGGGGAGATGGTGGGTGGGTGGGAAGAATGGACCAGACTTGGAGGAAGTGTTAGTACAGTGTTCTGTTGGGACTGACGTATTTCAGACTATAAAATATAATTCCCACCAAACTTTTAAGTAATAATAATGAGATGAAAGAAAAAGAAACATATTATGTAGTTCTGACTATAGTTTATTTCTCCACAAAATTCCTAGTGTTAAACCTGTTAAATTAAATAAGTTAGGGAGCCAGAAGTTAATTTCGGTTAAAAGGAGAAGTTGATGAATCTGAACAGTTTCTATAAACAGCTGATTTAAAAATCTTCCTGCCAGCTGTAATTAGCACGGCTGTTTTAGCTCGTGAAGCTCTCGTTCCATCTTGACTGAATCAGAATGGTCTCTCCTAGAGAGTGAGATAAAGAATCCTACCTTCTTACATCTGTTGAACAGTCTGGGAACAGCACAACTAATACACAAGCACGTGGTTACATAGTAACCATTGTATCCATTGTACCATAGTAACCATTGAATCCCATCACAGCCCTACAAGTGCTGCCTGTGTGACTTCGGGCAAGTTGCCTAACCTCTCTGAGTCCCATCTATAAAACGGGAGGGGTGACAATACCTATCTTGTAAAGTGTTTGTGAAAATTAAAGGATAGAATCAATGTGAAGCACTTAGGCCAGTTCCTAGTATACATTAAGTGTGAAAAGTAGCAGAGTATGCGGCCCCAAAATATGCCTCTTTGGCATAAGGTTATTTTGAGAAAGTGCAGACACCGGGGAAACTCTGAAAACACAGTAGAAGGGAAATTTACATTAGAAAGGGGCCTGTACCAGGAAGAGAGCTAACGCCAGACAGAACTTTTTCACTTGAGAGATTTATCTGCATGGCAGGGCCAACTTTGTTTACTGAACATTTTCTCTTCTCTTTGAAGCCCCAGCCCTCTGTCCCTTTCCTTAGCTCAGGAGGGTATGTAAGCAAGCCTCAATCGTCTGGCACCTTTCTAAATCTCATCTTTGTGGAGTTCCTGCCCATATGAACCTAAAATGTTTTTTCCCCCCTCCTGTTAATCTTTTATTACAGGGGGTTGTCTCAGCCACAGAACGTAGAAGGGTAGAGACAAAATTATTTTCCCTCTCCTACAACTGCTCGAAGCATTAGCTGGTAAAAAGCTATGCTATTTTTATCCCTAGCTGTCTAGGGAAAATGTTTACAGACTAGGGAAGTGAAAAATACTTGAAGTTTTAGAAGCACTCAGAGCATCAAACATTCTCTCCCCGGGCCTGCATTCGAGTGCAGGCTCGGATCAGTGCCGGGGGCAGGCCTGTGACAGCAGGCCCGTGTCTCTGACCACCAGGCATGTTGGCCTCTTCCGCCCGAGGCAGGCGGTAGGCAGTGCAGTATATGGTACAACACCGGCCGCCCTGGACTGGGGGGCTAGATTGCTTGTATTTCTTTCTTTTTTAATGTTTTATTTTTTATTTGACAGAAAGAGAGAGAGACAGCCAGCGAGAGAGGGAACACAGCAGGGGAGTGGGAGAGGAAGAAGCAGGCTCCCAGCAGAGGAGCCTGATGTGGGGCTCGATCCCACAACGCGGGGATCACGCCCTGAGTCGAAGGCACGACCGACTGAGCCACCCAGGCGCCCCTGGATTGCTTGTATTCTAATTCCAGTACTGCCAATTAGTAGCTGTGTGACCTTGGGTGTTTAGTGAACCTCCTTGTACCTCGTTTGTCACCTGTAAACTGAGAAGAACAGTGGCACCTACCTCAGAGGATGTCATGGGGATTAAAGCCGGGGTGTCGATGGCCTGGCCTGCCGCGAGCACTCGTGATTGACAGCCAGGACCTGCTGATGAAGAGCATTCGAGTCGAGGCCTACTTAAGGAGCTCCTACTGCAGAATACAAAGCAGGTGTCAGCCAGGAGTTCCGACCTCTCTCACGCCGAGAGCTCTCCGAGAAGGATGGTTCTGGGGCTTCGACAGCCTGAACGGCTTGAGTATTATTTACAAGGCACCGTGCCCGAGCACTTTTCCAGTTTGTACTTGTTTACTCTTCATAATGATGCCATAAGATCGGCCCTGTTGCTCTTCCCATTTGACAGAGGAGGAGATGGAGGTACATAGCAGCTAAGCACCCCGTGCTCCAAGCAGCAGGCAGGACTACGTTAGAGGGCCCCGTGGATGTGGTGGGGGGCACGGAGCTCACTCAGCCATAGCGTGCACATGCTGGGCGCTGGGCTTAGAACAGGAGCCGGCAGCCGGGTCTGGGGGGGAGGGAGGGGATATGCTAAACCTTTGCAAATTCCCTTGTGTGCAGAGGGGGTGGTAAGCTGCAGAGCACACTTCCTCCCTGCTCGCCTAGAAGCCACTTCACTGCTCCTATTAGCAGAGGACAGGTCAGGGGAACACTTTCCTGAAATTCGGGTACCTGGCATTCGTGCAAACTGAAAAAAACCAAGGGAGGAATGGAATGGCTTTGTGGGGTAACATGACTCTTAGCACAACCCAGAGGTGAGGCAGAGATGCCTTCTGGCCAGAAATATCCATCCTACCACCTGTCTGAAAACTCTCTTTCCAGAATCCCCTGTTCAGCGAGGGAAAGACATAGGGAACACGTTCAACTGTCCTCAGGTAACACTAATTACCAGTTAATCCCTCAGAGTCGCTGTTTTATGTGTATTTGACGAAAAGATTGAATTTAATGTCATCCAGCTGAGAGCAAGAAAGGGAAAAAGAATACGAAGCTAAATGGTGAGTGTGTTTGGGGGTGACATGGGTGGGAGTAAGGATGGGGGTGGGGATCGAGCCTAGGGGATCTGAGAGAGGATCCGGGCACTGCCTGCTTCCAATTTCTCTTAAACCAGCCTTGGAAATGCCATGCAGGAGGACCTCAGGGGATTCTTTGGCTTGGATGTTTGTAGAACGCTGACCCTCAGGAGAGGGCATACAGGAGTATTGTCTCTTTCATCTTTAAAAACACTTTACTTTCTATTCAGCAGCTGCCCTATGGCAACTGAAGTTCCCATCAGTCAAGCAGACATTAAGTGGCTTCTTATATAAATACTTACAGAGTTCTGACTTTGCAAGGCTCTCTGAAAAGCATTCTGTTTCTTATAAGTTCTTTGAAGTTTTCTATTGGCTCCAGCAAGTGTGTGCAGATCTGTCCACTGACGGAGGTACTCCTGTGCAAATAACTCCACAACAGTAAAGCGATGTGAGAGAGAATATGCCCAAATTCCCTGCTGAGTTTTGGTCAGGTCAAAAGGTCATCCTCAGGTAGTGTGATTGGGAAACTGCTTTGCTGTTGTTTATTGTCCTCATTTAGAAGAGACTTCAAGAATTTCTTTTTAAATTTGAAAGCGTTTGGCAATTTTAAGGATACGAATAAATGAGAGAATTAAAATGAAGAAATTAAAAATAAATTGTATTTAAAATATTGAAACAGTTTCCATTAACAATTTTTATTCAGAATATACCTTGTATCTCTATTTTTGTTTGCCTCTGATTCATCGACCAATCTGCCTATGGCCACAATAATATTTTGAGAGAGCGAATTTTTATTATAGATTTTATTGAATACAGATAAAAAAGTGCATGAATCATAAGTGTACTGATGCACAAATCAATGTGTCTTTTTTTTTTTTTAAAGATTTTATTTATTTATTTGACAGAGATAGAGACAGCCAGCGAGAGAGGGAACACAAGCAGGGGGAGTGGGAGAGGAAGAAGCAGGCTCCCAGCAGAGGAGCCCGATGTGGGGCTCGATCCCATAACGCCGGGATCACGCCCTGAGCCGAAGGCAGACGCTTAACGACTGCGCCACCCAGGCGCCCCTCAATGTGTCTTTTTAAACTGAACGCACCTGTGTGCCTAACACTAGCTCAGGAAACAGAAAGTTACCAGAAATTGGTGTGTATTCGCTGTATTCCCCCTGCCTTTAGCGGTACCCTGAGGCCCTTTCTGTAGCTGAAGCTAGAGCTTTCCAACTTCACGCCTTGGGAAAGGGAGGTCTCAGCAGAACATAGGAAAAAAAAAAAAAGAACTTTACATTTTGACAGAGATCCAAGAATGAGAGATTTGGAAGAACATGAATCAGTCCTAGCTGGTTTTTCTAACTGTAAGCCTAGATAAAGGATTCTTGGGAGGGGAGGAGGAGACAGGAAATGAAGTAAGCAAATAAAGCAAAGACATTTGTGGGTCTCTCAGAAGGGAAATTGGCCCTGCCCGAAGTTCAGAAACTTTATCAGAGAAACTGTGGAGAGGAACTTTGATTCAGATGGAAATGTTTCCAGATCCAACAGCATCCAACTTTCAGTACAGTGAAGCACTGAGGCTTTGTTCAATTCAACTAATGGCTCCCACGTGCCATTTCTCAGTGTATCTCCCATGTCCCAATATGCACATCACAGACATGCAGGGGACTGATGCAGATGGTCCCTGGTCCTTACTTTCAGAAACATGGATGTAGGTTTTTGTCCTGACCATGCCCATGCCCAAACTTGTCTGTGCATTACAATTACCTGGGAACCTTGTTAAATATACAGATTTCTTGTATATTCAAGACCTCCCACTAAATTTAATCAGGCCTGGCAATCTGAATGCCAACCAACTCTACAAGTGTTTATTACACAGCCAATCTGGCCTCCACCAGAGTACTGGATTTGGGAAGTTGCTCTTCCAGTGGCCTGTGAACTATACCATTTTATCAGGACAAAGACTCAGGGCAGTGTGTCCCTGTGACCCGCAGAGCCCTTTTAGAAGCTGCTGGGGGGAGGGGAGCAGCTCAAGTGGTTAGGCTCCTCTCCTGCTCCGCATTCAGCAAGACCAGCCCCTCCTACCCCAATGTGCTTGCATAAAGAATTACAACATTAAAAGGCAGCTAGGTGGCTTAGTCGGTTAGGCGTCTACCTTGAGTTCGGGTCATGATCCCAGGGTCCTGGGATGGAGCCCAGCATCAGGCTCCCTGCTCAGCAGGAGCCTGCTTCTTGCTCTCCTCGCTGCTTGTGCTCTTTCTCGCTATCTCTGTCATGATCTGTCTCTCTCTCTCTCAAATAAATAAACAAAATCTTTAAAAAAAAGAATTACAACATTAACAAAGGTTGGCTGACCACTCTGCATGGTAGTAGCAACCTTTATCAATCATATCTTTGCTTTGTCATTTGTTTTATCAATGGAGGGACTTATGTGAAGATAAGAGTGCCCCTGGGGTGAGGCCAAAGTCCTCTCCTCATTCCCTGAAGAAGGGATGGTGTGATGAGGACACTGCTGCTCAGTCCTACCTGGCATGAGGGCAAGGTCTGCAGGCCTCCTGAGGCTCCCAAGAGATGCTGACTGGGTTAGATCCTTCTTGCTGGAGGGTCCTCTGGGCCTGGCTATGGTGGCTTTTAGAGCTCTGTCGACAATTAGTAAAAGCATGGCAAGGGTGCAGAAAACATTTATAATAATAATAATAATAATAATAATAATAATAATAATAATAATAATGAATTTTAAAAGCCAAGCCTATAGCACACCCTCACCAAGGTCAATGTTTTTAACCCCTCGAGATGAGCTAAAGTGAAAGCTGGGGGGGTGGATAAAGTGGAAGCTCCAAGTGTAATAACCCACTAGGGTAATGTATGAGCCACCGAGCAGTCACAACGAGAGTACGTACTGCAAAAGCCAGTACCTGTCGCCACCAATCGGACCTACTTGTTTGGGCTGCTACTGGCCAGGATGAAGTCTCTGTTGGCCAGTGGGAGCAACTTTTTAAAAACGGATAAAAAAGAAACCAGGTGGAGAGAAATCTAGAATTTGAGACCCCCCCCCCCCCCGCAATAATCCTCCACNCGCGATCCTGGAGAAGTTAGAGAAGATACAAAAGGAACTCCTAGGGACCAGGTGATTCCCACTCAAAAACGAGAGTATCCAGGAAAAACAAAGGATGGAGAGGAGGTGACCATTGTGTCACTCAAAATCCTGGTGCTGGCTACAGTGTAGGATGGTGAATGTTTTAACTTCTTATTTAGATTCAGGAAGTAAGGATGGGAAAAATCAGAATTAGGTGGTGTTTATTTCGATTTGCTTTTATCCAAGTCAATTTTTTATTTCAGTGTATCTTATATATACTAAGGTACAAAATCATAAATTTATAGATAGGTGAATTTTTACCAGGTGAACTTATCACTTTTGTAAGTGAGTACGGGATGAAGAGTTATCAGTTACCTGGAAGCCCGTTTTGCCTCCTCCTGATCACCAGTTCCCGTAAAGGAACTCCCTATCCTACCTACTACCGTGGGGGATTAATTTTGCCTACTTTTGAGCTCTACATAAATGGACTCATGTGGCACGAACTCTTCTACATCTGCCATCTTTTACTGTGAGTTTATGTGTTTGTGTGTAGTTGTTCCTTTTCATTACTGTACAGTGTCCCATCCCCTGGACATACTACACCTACCATAGATTCTCCATTCGGTTGCC
This sequence comes from Ursus maritimus, assembly GCF_017311325.1. Classification (NCBI taxonomy): domain Eukaryota; kingdom Metazoa; phylum Chordata; class Mammalia; order Carnivora; family Ursidae; genus Ursus; species Ursus maritimus. The sequence continues at coordinate 23,441,175 of NW_024425119.1, forward strand.
AGACTATTTAAGGTTCTCTACAACTCTGGGCTATTACAAACAATGCTGCTATGAACTTGTTTGTTTTAAAAATTGTCTTTATCTTTGACGTTACTATAAAAGGAATTCAACTATTTTTATTTAAGAACATGTTGAACATATGGCAAAATATTTTCTTGGAACTAAAATGTACACTTCACTACCATTTTATTTTTATATAAAAATAAAACATTATGAGCATACATTATCAATGGTGCACACCACTACCTCCTCTTTTACTTTTCGAATAGTGGGAGAAAACTGCAAACACGTGATTAGAGTATTAAGTATCAAGAAAATTACATTTATGGGTAGGGCTCATTTGGTTGAAAAAAGAAATTTACATTTTTTATTTTTAAAAAAGATTTTATTTATTTATTTTAGGTGGAAGGGGAGGACAGAGAGCAAGCAAGCATGAGCAGGGTGAGGGTCAAAGGGAAAGGAAGAGGGAGAGAGAGAATCTCAAGCAGACTCCACCCTGAGCACAGAGCTATAGACCATAATCTGGGTGATCTTTTCCTGGTAAGAAATCCTTTTTTTTTTTTTTTTAAGATTTTATTTATTTATTTGACAGAGAGAGCACAAACAGGAGAAGGGACAGAGGGAGAGGGAGAAGCAGACTCCCCACTGAGCAAGGAGCCTGATGTGGGGCTTGATCCCAGGCTCTGGAATCATGACTTGAGCCGAAGGCAGATGCTTAACCAACTGAGCCACCCAGGCACCCCCTTGGTAAGAAATCTTTAAGCCAATTCATAATATTTTATAATCCTATGTTAAAAGTTCATTTAAAACTGCTGCTTCCCCATGAATGTGTTCTAATTCTAATTTGCCTTGGTGAGGGTGCGGTGGGTGAATGCCAGCTCAGTGGTGTTCTCCTGCGTATTCCATAATGTCCATGTTGTTCCTGTATATCAGTTAAGATCATGTTCAGCTTTACGTTACAAAAAACAGTATGAAAGAAGAAAAAATGAGCACATGACTTCCATTCCAGTGGTCACCCCATGGTTAAATAGGGTTGCTAGTGATTCAACTGAAAGCTGGTCCATGTTATAGGGAAGAAGGAGAGGGACGAGGACAAGGAGAAGGAGAGGAGGAAGAAATTCTTTAACAGGTAGGGGCACCTGGGTGGTTCAGTCGGTTAAGCAGCTGCCTTTGGCTTAGGTCATGATCCCAGGGTCCTGGGATCGAGCCCTGCATGGGGCTTCTGGTTCAGCGGGGAGTCTGCTTCTCCCTCTCCTTCTGCCCCCCATTTGTGTTCTTGCTCACTCTGCTCTCTCTCTCAAATAAATAAACAAAAAATCTAAAAAAAAATTTTTTTTGAACAGTTAGATTTCTCAAGACTTCTTTTAAATCAAAACTTAAGTAACTACTTAGTTTACTCAGTAAGGTCAGGAGACACTTAAGTCACCAACATATATTAGTATATTGTCTCTTCTGATATGTGCACGTGAATGCACACATACACTACACAGACACACACAGACACACACTGACCCTTGAACAATACAAGGGTTAGGGGTGCCAACCCCCCATGCAGTTGAAAATTCAAATATATTTTGACTCCTCCTAAACGTTACTAATAGCCTGCTGTTGACTGAAAGCCTTACTGATAACAGTTGATGAACACACATTTTATGTTATATGTACTATATAGTGTATTCTTACAACAAGGTAAGCTAGATAGAAGAAAATGTTATTAAGGAAATCCTAAGGAAGAGAAAATACATTTACAGTACTGGTCTGTATTTATTTTAAAAAAAAAATCTGTGATAAGTGAATCCATGCAGTTTAAACCCATATTGCTCAAAGGTCAGATATATAAATAAATAAATAAATAAATAAATAAATAAATATATATATATGTATGTATCAAGATATAAAGAAAGTTGAAAATAAATTCATCTGGGCTTTCATTTAAAGGCTGTAAGTCAAGCAATACTTCTTTTTTTTTTCCTGAAACTCAGATCTCTTCAGCAGTATTTTTCCTTGTCGTAATGGAAAATAGCTGATTGTGGATGATTAGATAAAAGTGAAACAATTTGAAAAAACAGTTCAGAATATGTATGAAAACAAAATGGAGGCAACAACAGACATTAAGAAAGGAACGCTGCATACGCTAACTTCAGGCGATAGAGTGGCTGCTGTCGGCAGTCCATGCTTGACAGTTATCAGGTAAAGTGATTAATGGGCTGAGTTTGATCAGAATCAACAGAAGATATGTTGAGACCTAATAACTTAACACTTCGTATTGATTCCAGAACCACACTAGCCTCAACAGCTTCCGTTATCTTTTATTTTACATTTCCCAGTAATTATATTTTTTTACCGTTGTCAGAGATCATTAATCTTGAAATTCTAAGACAATCTACTTTCATGAGAAAAAAAATTAAAGCCCAGAACTTAACACAAATCTAACTGCCACAAGACATTATTAATACTTATCTGTTGACTCATTTTACTTTTTGAGAATGGTTTAGGAGTGTCTCTTTTCCTTATTAAAAAAAAAAAGTTTGTGATGAGCCCTGGGTGTTATCCCAGCTAATGAGCCACTGAACACTACATCCACAATATACAGTGGCTAACTGAACATAAAAAAACCACAAAAAACAAAACAGTTAAATTCTGGATGGATCCTTTGCTAATGTTCCCAGTGAGAATCAGTAATAAAATGTAAGAGATAAAGACAAGTGGTTCCTTCTAAAACGAAGAAACAGGAAGTGAAATTTATCACATTTCCAATTTTTCAGAAGATGAACCTCTCATGTCTCTGAACTCCCATCCTCCCCAACCTAGCCGGGTGATTGTGTTTATTATGTTCGGCCCCCTCACTTGAAAAGGCCCAGGCCCAGGAAACAGCTGTTCACAATTAAATTAATTATCATTTGTCAACGGCATTCTGAATGCCGTTCTGAGGCCCAGAAATTCTGTGTTCACAGAAGAGAAGGTTGCCAGGCCACAATGCACTTCAGAATGTGTGTTCTCTTATATTTACCATTTCACTTGGTAAAGCATCTTTAAGGTTTTCAAAGCAGTGACAATACCTTTGTAAAACTATTGTCACATAATCCACTAACATTTCTCTCTTAACTTTAGAGTGTTTGCTCATCATTTATCTAAGAATTTTTTATTCCCCTTGGATTTTGACACCATACTTAAAAATCAAAGACAAGTAGCAGAGAATAAAATGGGTATAAGAAATATCAGTGTGGTCTTTTAAAAATGAATAATTAATGGTTGAAACTAAAGTTTCTTGGGTAGTAACCCCACAAAATTTATTAATTAGGATCCTAACCCTTTAACCCCTTGGTTAAAATATTTCCTTGCAGAAATAAACAATCTGGAGACCTAAATAAGACTTGGAAGACCAAGAACTTTAACTGTACTGATTAACCTTAAGGATTGTGTCTATAAAGCAAAGTTCGGTCAGGGGATTTATTAATCTCAAGTTTACCGGGTAATTGACAGAAAAAAGCAAATGTATTTAAGTTACCTGGATAGTTACATCTGAGTTTTTCTTGTGGAATTTCTTTTTTTAAAAGAAATACGAGAATTTTTTGGAGTTAAGAATGAGGAAGTTAAATTTAGAAAATATTCATATTTTATTCAACTAGAGTTTTCAATTAAAGTTAAATTCTTCTCTCTAAATTACTGTTATTTTAAAAATAAATATGTCCATTAGCATTTTTGGACACCAAGTAAATAAGCCAACATATAGAAACAATAGTACGTAGGAATATGTTTCTTGAGGCGTTGTTTACAACAAGAAATATTTGGGAAATGATTTGAATGCCCGGAGGTGAATAGATAAATAATGAGACTTGCCCCATTGGCCATTTTAAGTAGTTATGAAGACTATGAGACAACATGTACCATGCTTATGATGAAATTACATAAGAAAATCCAATGATATTATTGAAAAACAAAAGAAAAAAACCCTGAGGATATAAAGATTTTATGTACGGATTTCAAATGTACATATTTCTATAGCTTTCAATATCTTTATGACATGGCTATAAATTTATTACTGCAATTTGAAATAATGTATTAGATCTATTTTTATAGCAAAGATTCTGAAAATGTTGCTGATAAAATAGAAAGTAAACCAGGAAGTTTAGTTTTTTGTAAACTATTTGAGTTTAAATAATAATAATAATTTTAAAAAAACCAGTTCAGCAAATATCCTTTTGAGCTTCCTGCTCCCCCGCCCAAATCAGCTCCCCCTACTTGTTGAACATTTAAAAGTTTTTTCTTTCTTTTTTCTTTTCTTTTCTTTTTTTCTTAGTGGAGACCAACATGGAGCTTGAACTCACAACCCTGAGATCAAGACTTGAGCTGAGATCAAGAGCTGGACACTTAACTCACTGAGCCACCCAGGTGCCTCTAAAAGTTTATAGTCCCCTAAAAACCTATAATGTGTAATTTGTTCTTCTCTAACACTATCTCATATTTCTCCCCCCTAAGCTCCCCTTTTTAAAAAGATAGTAAGACATAAGGAAACAAACCTAAAACTAACAAAGAAACACTATAGATAATGATAGACATCTATAGTGGTTTTTTGCTAGCTACAAAAGAACTAGCAAAAACTCCATTTGGCACTTTCAAAGAGGATTTACTTAAAATTGTAAAATTTTCCTAACACAAGTGAAATTTAAACCATAATACTTTCTTCAAAGATATCATTTCTGAAACACATGGCAATTACAAATCTTAATGAGGTATATATATTCCTTAGTTGCCAAGGAACAAAAGTAACAAATCTATTATCTAAACAGAATGGATAAGTTCATAAAAGTTCAAAATGAAGCATTTACAGTTAAGATGTGGACAAAAGGAAGCCTTATTTAATGGGGGTATGGAAGGGAATTTGAAAGATGAAAATTACTTTAAAAATTTTCGTGAAGAGCTTATGTTCAGAACTAAAGCTTTCTTTTCTCTTTACTTTTGCACTATTAAACTATTTTGCTTTTTCTTCTGGAGATATAGGGTCATCAACATCTTCTTATGCTGAACTAGCAGTCCTGGTTGAATACAGAACTTAATCAGGAAGTATTTGTAAAGCTTCTGTGATCCTAGTAACATACTTAGTATTCTAAATAGTGCTTCTTTAACATTGATGTGCATAATAACCACCTAGGGATAGAAAGTACATCTAGAGTTGATTCTAGGGTGATGAGTTTCTAATAAATTTCCAGGTGATTCAATGCAACTGTCTACAGACTAATCTTTGACTAGCACCACTCCAGAATACCAGAAGGCAAAGTTGCTTGCCTTTGTAAAAAGTGAACTGGAAATAGACAGTTGACAGAGGTGAGCCATAGAGTACTTGGCCAGATGTAGATAAAGCAACTGCAGTTGAGCTCTAGCTGACTGCTGGTGTTGGGTGCCAAAGTTGCTTGAGGCTAAAATGAGAGCTGTCTAGTTCAATGGCTTGCACAAGGTAGGTGTTCAATAACTGGTTTTTCCTCTTCTTTCTACAAAAATAATTACCAAATGAAACTGCCAGTAGACATGTCCAACTTATATTTCAGCATTTTATACTGATAAAATCAAATGCTGATTAGAGAATGGGCCAATGGGTATAATGTAGAGTGCAGAACACATTACTTAATAAATTTGAAATCAGGGTTTGTTTTGAAAGAAGATTGACTTATTTAGCAACCACAACAAAAAAGCTAAAGAGAGTAATTTTCCGTAAGAGAAGTAATAGAAAAGTCAATCATCATGGAGGTGGTGTTGTGGTTGGAGAGTTAGAACTGGACTAGGAAGCTAAGGAAATGGAGCTAAGAAGAAAGATTGATGAAGCAACACGCTTTTATGGGAGCAATGTCCTTGAGAAGCTCTCAGAGGTGGTATGACATTGTGATTTATAATAAGAAATACATATTTGATCTTCATCTCCATACCTGGCACAGAGCTCCCCAAACCCTTGTAATTTTCTGTGATGAGAGCTTTTGTTATGTTAATAAGTGACTTTTGGAAAACATCTAAGGATGGGGGCTGGTTACCAGGGGAGCGAACCTTCTGAATCCATCCCCCTGACTGCTGTGGAGGAGAAGGGGGGAATGAATCAATTACCACTGGCCAATGATTTAATCAATCATGTGTCTTTATAATGAAGCCTTCATAAAGACCCAAAAGGATGGGATCTGGAGAGCTTCCTCAGTGAACAAACATGTGGAGCTTCGAGGAGAGTGGTATGCTCTAGGAGAGGCATGGAAGCTCCGTGCCTCCTCTCCATACCTTGCCCTATGCATCTCTTTCATCTGGCTGTTCCCGAGTTATATCCTTTTATAATAAACTGGTCATCTAGTAAGTAAAATGTTTTTCTGAGTTCTGTGAGCTGCTTTAGTGAATTAATCTAACTCAAGGAAGGGGTCGTTGGAACCTCTGATCTATACCAGTGTGTCGGAAGAACAGGTGACAACCTGAACTTGTAAGGGGGCATCTACAGTGGTAGTGGGGTGGTGGGCAGTCAGGTAGGACTGAGCCTTTAACCTGTGGGACCAGGTAGATAGTGTTAGAATTGAGTTAAATTGTAGAACACCCAACTGGGGTTTGGAGAATTGCTTGGTGTGGGGAAAAAACTCACACGTTGTGATTGGGTGCATAATCTTTAAAAAAAAAAAAAAAGTTCATCTCTACACTCACGACCCTGAGAGCAAGAGTCAGATGCTCTACTCACTGAGCCAACCAGGTGCCCCTGGGTGCAGAATTTGGTATGGAAATGCCCAAAAAGCTTCAGAACATACATGATAAACATTCACTTCTAACTTCTTTGGTGTGCTGTAGACTAAGTGACATAAATCCTCTCTACTGTCCCAATAAAATGTGTGTTGGACACATACAGCCTTATGTAGGAAGTATTTTGGGATGTGGAGGATTCCGGTAGTATTCAGGTTGATTCTGGTAGTACCGAGTAACGTTCAGCTTGAGGGAAAGGACAGCACGTGGAGAAGGTAAGACAAGAAGAAGAATTCAGCAGAAGGTGATTAGTGACCAGGGGGAACACAACCCCTAAACAATTAATAATCAAACCCCCAAGAGATGGGGGTTTCCCATGATGGGGGCAGGAAGAGTCCTTGGGAACATTTTTGGAATTGACAATTTACATAAAAATAAACTTTACATAAAAATAAAGTTGAGACAGTAATATGCAAATAAATACAGAAGGGAGAAACATAATGTGACCAGAAATCAACCAGAAGATTTAACACACTTTAGATTTCACTTCAGATATCAAACTACAGGGAACAAGTGCCATTGTGGGATGTTGAGCCATAATATGTGAGCTAATTTTCACTTTGGCAAAACTAATAGTGCAGGTTTTTAAAAATATAGGTCATTCTTTTTAGTACCATTTTTATTTTTTCTTTATTTTTTTGATAAAAGGTTAGTATCTATTTTTTTAAAATTCAATTAACAAATAGTGTATTATTAATTTCAGAGGTAGAGTTCAGTGATTCATCAGGGTTATATAATACCCAGTGCTCATTACATCATGTGCTCTCCTTATGTGCTCATGTCCATCACCCAGTTACCCCAACCCCCACTCCAGCAACCCTCAGTTTGTTTCCTATGATTAAGAGTCTCTTATGGTATGTCTCTCTGATTTTGTCTTGTTTTATTTTTCCCTCCCTTCCCCTATGATCCTCTGTTTTGTTTCTTAAATTCCACACATGAGATCATATGATAATTGTCTTTCTCTGATTGACGTATTTCACTTAGCATAATACCCTCTAGTTCTATCCACGTCGTTGCAAATGGCAAGATTTCATTTTTTTGATGGCTGAATATTCCATTGTATACACACACACACACACACACACATACACACACACACACACACACACACACTACATCTTCTTTATTCATTCATCTGTCGATGGACCTCTGGGCTCTTTCTATACTTTGGCTATTGTGGACATTGCTGCTATAAACATTGGGGTAGAGGTACCCCTTTGGATCACTACATTTGTATCTTTGGGGTAAATACCTAGTTGTGCAATTGCTGGGTTGTAGGGTAGCTCTATTTTCAACTTTCTGAGGAACCTTCATACTGTTTACCAGAAGGCCTGCACCAACTTGCATTCCCACCAACAGTGTAGGAGGGTTCCCCTTTCTCTGCATCTTCACCACCATCTGTTGTTTCCTGATTTGTTAATTTTAGCTGTTCTGACTGGTATGAGGTGATATCTCATTGAAGTTTTGATTTGTATTTGCCTGATGCCAAGTGATGTGGAGCCTTTTTCACTTATCTGTTGGACATTTGTATGTCTTCTTTGGAGAAATATCTGTTCATGTCTTCTGTCCATTTCTTGATTGGATTATTTGTTCTTTGGGTGTTGAATTTGGTAAGTTCTTTATAGATTTTGGATATTAGCCCTTTTTCTGATAAGACATTTGCAAATATCTTCTCCCATTCTGTCAGTTGTCTTTTGTCCACTGTTTCCTTTGCTGCGCACAAGCTTTTTATCTTGATCAAATCCCAATAGGTCATTTTTGCCTTTGTTTCCCTTGCCTTTCCAGACGAGTCTAGCAGGAAGTTGCTGTGGCCGAGGTTGAAGAGGTTGCTGCCTGTGTTCTCCTCTAGGATTTTGATGGATTCCTGTATCACATTTAGGTCTTTTATCCATTTTGAGTCTATTTTTGTGTGTGGTGTAAGGAAATGGTCCAGTTTCATTCTTCTGCATGTGGCTGTCCAATTTTCCCAATACCATTTGTTGAAGAGACTGTCTTTTTTCCTTTGGATATTCTTTCCTGCTTGTTGAAGATTAGCTGGCCAAAGAGCCGAGGGTCCATTTCTGGATTCTCTATTCTGTTCCACTGATCTATGTGTCTGTTTTTGTTACTAGCACATTTTTCAAAAGTCTTTTTAAAATTAGAATTATCTCCCCATCCCCCATGAAGTTTTTACCTGAAAATTCTGTAACATAGGGTTAGAATAATTCAAGCCAACTTTTCAATTTAGGTTCACACCTCCAATCTTTCCTCTTAATAGAATACCTTCCTCAATTCCTGAGACAGCTACTTGAATATGACAATTTCCCAGTAGCATATTTTCACAAAGGAGGTCGGACAATATGCCATTACTAACTTGGTAATGTGAGTTAATTGTAGAGATTGAGAATGGCTTAACCTTAAATTCCTGGGGGATGTGGAACCCATCACACAAATCATGGCTGCCTTCTTCAAGTATTTATTTGTGTGCCTTGTTCTAACAGTAGATGATGGAGGTAAGGAGAATTTTAAGAAGCTTATCCTGACAATAAAGACAGACCTTTACTCTGAAGCCAAAGCTAGATGAATTCAAACACTGCATTTGCTCAATGTCTTTTAGGTTTTGTAACTATATATGTGTAGCTAGAAATGCTCTACTCTGTTTTTTTTTTCTCATTGAAATTTTTGTTTTGTTTTGTTTTAAAGCAAGTCTTATAAAAAGTGCATTTGGAAAAGGTTTCTTAGAAAAATAGCCACTGTATTATACTGGAACAAATTCTCTCTCCATCTCTCACTTTCCCATGTACTGACAGATTCCAAAGGCAAATCTGGAATTGCTATCTCCTTTGTATAATGTTCAAACACTTGGCCCCAGAACACAAAGCTCAGGATTGGCTGAATCTACCTTCCTAGTCTCATCTCCTTGTTCTTCCTTTCATTCCCTATTCTACGCACACCAATATAAATGGTCATTTCTCAAAACCACCTGGTGCCTTCCATTTACTTCCTGCATGTGCTGATTAACTTTCTGTTTCTCCATTTGCCCGAAGCATCTTCACTTTCTCTTAAAATCAGCTTCATGGCACCTACCTGGAATTCTTCATTCTCTAAGAACCCACAGGATGTTATGTTTAGCTTTACTGTGGTATGTCTTTGATTTTTTTTTTTTTTTTTTTGGTTACAAGCATGTTTCCCACTGGTATATGAACCCCATAAAACCATGAATCATGTATTTTTAAAATTCCAGTGCTTAGCATATAATACATGCTCAAAAAAATTTGGTGATTAAGAATGCATGACAAGGAAAAATAAGCTTGCAAAATGCAAACTAGCCAGGCAACTACCAGCCCTTCAAGATATATCTCCAGCTAATCTGTATAGATTTTAGTGACTTAAAGAGAGAAAGATATTGAGGGGTCCTAGAAAGGTGGTGCAAGAAATTAAGAGGTAATTTACAATCTCTACAGCCCATTTTTGTTTCAGGGCAATATTTCAAACAGATTCCCCTTTTTGAATTAAACTTACAGTATTCCCTAAGTAAATATGAGGATGTCACAGTTTCTTGCCTGTTTTGTTGTGATTCTTTGAAATATCAGGATTCAACTTGTTCAGGGGATATACTTTATTTTCTAAGATTGGGGCAGACATTCCCACTTGAGATTAAAAAGACAAGATCAAATTGAAAAGAAGTATATATTTTCTTGGTGATATACAAATAGTGCTGGTTTTAAAACAAAGCCACAAAATTCTTAGGCCTCCTATAGAAAAGTAATGTCTATGTCCCCTCCCCTGAAATACAGGCTCCCTAACTTCTTGACTAATAGAACATGGCAGAATGATACCATGTCATTTTCTGCATCCAGATCTTAAGAAATTGGTAGCTTCCACTTTCTGTTTCTTAGGACACTCACTCTTGGAACCTAGATAACTGGCACGAGGGAGCCCCAGCTGCCTTATGCAGAGACCAATGTGGGCATGAACATGCAGTCAACATCAGTTTGCCTGCCATCTGAATGAGCCATCTTGGGAGTGGATGTTTTCCTACCCATACCCAACCCCAACCTTCTTATAGATCCTCTGTTTTTAGTAGAGCAGGAAATACGAGAAATGAACTTGAAAATTAGTTCCTATGATATTTTGAAAGTTTTATATTTTCTCATACTGTGGTAAACTATAAACTACAGGCTGGAGGTTTCATGGCATTCAGCCTGCTGAAGTGGTCTTTATTGTAAGAAAAGTAAAATATTAGGAAAGTGAAACTCTAAAAATGAAACAAAATTTCTGCTTGTATCTAGTTTGTCTTGTAATCTCAAATAATATGTATATGTTATGAATATGTCTCTATAGATATATTTCAAACCAGTATTTTTGTAAACATATATGTGTGGTAACCATTTTTATTATCTTTAGTGCGAAGTTGTACTGTTGCTATACATTTAAAACTTGCTCAGATGATTAGATTCTAACGCCTCCTCTACTTTGACTGGGGATAAAGTGCCAAGAGCAGCAGGAGTTTACCTCCCAAAAGAACTCTAGCCCTGATACTGATCTGAAAATTTGGATTCCTCTTCAAGGCTCATTGGCAATTAACCAAAAACACTTCATCATCAGAACAGTGTTTACCTTTTCACATTTTTTTTCATTATTTTCTGCCAAAATCATAAAATATGTGTGTGTGTGTGTGTGTATGTGAAAGAGAGAGGGAGGGAGAGAAAGAGACAGAAAGGGGAAGAGACAGGGAGAATGTGCTGGAGTGTGGCTTAAATTTTCACCTACTTTGGAGTATATTCAGCAGGAGGTAGGGTTCTGGATTTCTTTTTCATTGTAATTCACCTAGTTCATCCGTCTGTAGATGAATTTGTTTCCCTAAACTGTGAATGTTATTTAGCAATGTTCATTACTCAAATGCTTTATGAAGTAAACCTCATAATTCCTATAAAATAATTACAAACAGAGTGGTCCTGGCAACTTGCAGAAGGCAACAATGAAGTGGCAAATTTCTGGAACTATAAGATAAAGCTCACGGCTATGTAAGGCTGCTAAAGCCTAAATGACCGATGTTGTCACTTTCACTCATAGGAACTTAGGAAAACAAAATGCTCCAAACCCGCATTCTTTCTTTGTAATCCCTGAACAGGCTTGCCTGAGCATTTAGACAGTTAATGATTTATACCAGCAAAGGTGGGTCTGTCTTCCCCCATCCATACCATTCTAGAGAAAAGCCGACAGTTCTTAAATAGGAAAATAGTGTTGTGCTAGAACACTCTGTGGTGACTCAACTGACAAGGAATCTACTACAAATCCCAGCACTGAGCATTTATTTCTCTTTCTTGCAGGGGCAAAAGGTTATATACCCTTTCTAGAAGTGCACTTCACCGAAGTAAGCAATACTTAACATGTACCATATTTTTGACCACCCGGAGAGGAAATGATCTTAAAGAAGAGCTCAGAGGAGATACTGTGTTATTGATGAAGTGTCAATGAATTAGGAATATGTAGATGAAATTCTTCTGAAGCTACACAATCTTTAGGGAAAACTATTTGAGCTGAAACATGTTTTGCATTAAGAAGTCTTTGCTCATATGAGGGAAATAATTGAAAACACCTGAAGCTTACATGCCACTTCTTTCATGTGTTTCTATCCAAATCTTTGAGGAAAGGAGGTTGGAAGTCTGTTATGGGTGAGATCGCTTATTGGCTATAGTTACTGGAGCCCTTTTGGTTGTATGTTTATACTCCCAATGTGAACATGATAATCACAAATGGAGACAGCTGGAAGAAATTGTAAACCATGAAATAAGCTAACTTTTATTGTACACTTTCTGATGCCCTTGTAGTCTCCTGGTAATGCCATGACTATACAGTTTCCATGGTAACCATAAAAAAGACAGAACAGCCTACACATTTAGCCAACATACGATTGATTCAAAGATCATACTTAATGGCTCAAAGTGGCATAAGGTATTATTGACAGTTTTCCAAAAATGTGTAAGTCTATTCCTAAATGTTCAAAGAATGAGGAAATAATGTGATCAGTGTGGCCTGGTGACAAGAAAATATTTGTGTTGCATCACTATGCAGGGGTTAATGTGAATCCTTTTTATATTAAACCAAAAAGTATACGACAAATTCTTCTGTCAAGCAATGTATGTCTTCTCAGATGCTTTAGACCGGCATATGGTGTCTACTTTTAGCCTTGGAAATACTAATCAGATTTTATTAAAGGTATTTTTAAATCATTTTAACTATTTTTAAGTGGACAATTCAGTGGCATTGAGTACACTCACAGTATTGTGCAACCATCATCACTATTTCCAGAACTTTTTCATCATCCCAAAACATAGATTCTATAGCCATTAAATAATAACTCCCCATTCCTTCCTTCCTCTCGTTCCTTGTAAGCTGTATTATATTTTCCACTTGTATAAATTTGCCTATTCTAGGTACCTCAGATAAATGGAATCATAGAATATTTATCCTTTTGTGTCTGGCTTATTTCACTTAGCATTAACATTTTTAAGGTTTACCCATGTTGTAGCATATATTAGAATTTCATTTTTAAATGAATGAATAATATTGTTATATTGTATATACCACATATAAAAAATTCATTCATCTGTTGATGGACACTTGCATTGTTTCCACCTTTCGGCTATTGTGAACAATGCTGCTATGAACATTGGTATAGAAGTATGTGTTTGAGTCCTTTGGTATAGACTTTTTAAAAATGAAGTATTTTTAGTTTTTGGTGTTTGAATGTAATAAAACAAAATTCAGTGTCACCACTGAATGGGTTTTTGGATTATTTTGCTTTTCTTAATTTTTTTTTAAACAGATACTGGGAAAAATCCTTACTTTTCTCACTCCTCCTCACATTCCAGGACTGTATATGCCCCATCTTTCTTCATATGCTATATAAATACATAAATCAATGTAAGTTAAATTAAGTTAAACAGGATTGCATGGTATAGATTGGAAGTGTTTCTCAGAAACTGAAGCAATCATACCTTCTGACAGAGTCAACATTACAAATGAGCAAATTTCATAATTTTTCACATTCCATACTTGTGATAGGTATAGAATAAGATTGTTAAAGAATAAGGAATAAGAACAGTTGAAAAAAAAGTGCTCCATCAGATTATTTAGTTGAAACGTTCTTGGCATTTCCCAACCATGGGATTTTGTACTTAGTACTGCAGCTAGAAGACACTAATTTGGATGAATGTGAAGTAAGTGTAGGCAGGTTTAAAAACTCCCAACTAGTTACTAGTTGGGAGAAACCAGAAACTTCATCTACTACTTCCAGTCATCAGGAAGCTCAATTAATCCATGCTTTAATGAGACCAGATTCCAAGTATAAAGAATCAGATAGGGGCGCCTGGGTGGCTCAGTCATTAAGCGTCTGCCTTCGGCTCAGGGCGTGATTCCAGAGTCCTGGGATCGAGCCCCACATCAGGCTCCTCCACTGGGAGCCTGCTTCTTCCTCTCCCACTCTCCCTGCCTGTGTTCCCTCTCTCGCTGGCTGTCTCTATCTCTGTCAAATAAATAAATAAAATCTTAAAAAAAAAAAAAAGAATCAGATAGACCACAGATTCAGAATTCCTAAAATGTGCTTTTGGAAAATGCTCCTGCAGAAATGGTGGAAATTAGTGTTGGGGGAACATCATGTGCATAAAGTGAAGACTGAGATGGTTTTATTTTTGACCAATGTTTCTCTTCTTAACAGCCTAGAAAACAAATAGTTTAACTTGACCACAAACTCTATTTCCTTCTTTAAGAAATGGTTACCGTAAAGTCTGGAGGAATTATCTTTTCAAAAAGAAACCATTTTCTTGTTTGCTGCTGGCTTCCTCTCCTTTGCAGAAGGCTGGCTGTGACATGTTGGGCATCTTGTATTCTCTAGATTTGAATATTATTGTCCTGAACAAAAAAATAAAATGGCAATGCATGGTGAAACAGAATATAGACTGTAAATATGCTGAAATTGTTATAGAATATAAAGTTGAGATGTTTAGAATCTTTCCTTTGCCTTAATCTTAAATTAAGATTATAGTGGTAAAATAGCAGATCTTGAACATACTCATGGATGAAGGGCAATAATAGGGAGGAAATTATTCTGTGATACCTCACCCTTTGCCAAGGTGAAAGGATTATTCATTTCTTTCTCTTTTCTAAATCAACTCTGTAACATGTGTGCTTGTTTAGGTTATAGTTTTAATGATCATTTATGATGTAGAGAGCTCTTTGATTGTTAAGCAGCATAGCTATTTCATTAGCTGGTCATGGATATTGTTTACTTCTGGTCTTAAATATGAAGATCAAAATTGTTCGGAGGCAAGCAGTCCAATGACCCATTTTGAAATGTTCATGCCCTTCATTTCCTTCTTGATGGGACTTGAATAGTACCTATCTTTTCCATTAAATGTCTGAGATATTCCCTGGATTTAAAATGTACCAGGAACACACAAAAATTAACAAAAAAGGGAACGTTTCCTTTCTCTGCGTGTGCAACTGCTTGAGTCTTCTCCAGGGAACTTAGCAGGAGACCTCACAGTCTGAGATATTTATGTTCAATGCTTCCTTTATGGAAGTGGAACTGGAGACCTTTGCACAGGCATCTAATTTTCTTTAAACTCTGGAATACCTCTGACCCTGCCCGGTGGAGAGTCTAGATTGCAGGTCTTTTTACTCCTCCCTTACAACCTAACTGTGACATTGGAAGGTTAGGCAGGGGAGAGAGAGAGCATGGTGGCTGACAAACTTTGAAGGAAGGCTGTTGGGGGAAACAACTATGAAATTTCAACTGAAGAATTTTGGAAACATAGCACTGAGGGCTGAGAGGAGAAATATATTAATAAATAAGTGGCAGGAATATATAACAAAATATAGATAAAAAAACATTTGACACCAGAA
This sequence comes from Ursus maritimus, assembly GCF_017311325.1. NCBI lineage: Eukaryota > Metazoa > Chordata > Mammalia > Carnivora > Ursidae > Ursus > Ursus maritimus. Next base: position 23,456,823 of record NW_024425119.1, read on the forward strand.
GATTTAACCATTAGACTTTCAAGACTTCATTAGCAAGGTTTCATATTAAAGAGTATTAAATATTATTTCCTCTTTCTGGGCTATTAAATACTGGCTCATTGCTTACAAAATGTGGCCCCAAGAGGAGAAACTGTTATGGACGGTTCTTGTCAGGGTCCCAAAGAAGGCTCCTTGGAAGGCTAGAAGGACACCTCATGTTTGGGTTATCCAGTTTGGGCCATTCAGAACCCAAGGCGATGTTGTGAACATAGCTTAGTTCATGGAAGGACTCTATCACCAATACTTTGTTAGAAGTGCCTCCTAGGTATAAGCACTTTTACCAATCATGAATTTAATATCCTGTGCTTGCAATTTTGGTGTTTTCTTCCCAGGTCCTAAGCAATTGGATACTCTTGAGGCCAGTGCTGGTGATAGACAACAAATCCCACTTCTGCCCCTCCTCTTTCTTCCCCTCTATTCTCTATCCTAGATTCTTCGGTGTCTCCTAGCAAGTCTGAGAATTCATATGGCAGGTGGCAGACACAGGGAAATCACCTGGCCTTTACAGAGTTGTCTCACTCTAACTCATGGAAATTTCTGTTTCTGTGGCTTCTGTGGCATCACCCACCTACACTGTCCATTAGTCACACAGTAGAACTCCCACACAATCCTTGCAAAGCACTGAGCAAGAAACTGTGACTCCAAGTACAACTGCATGGTTTTAATCAATTGTAGCACAAAGATGTGATTAGCAGTCAAAGACCACTGAGAATGAACTTTGCTTTGCTGTTTGTACCAATAATTAGCACTCTGTTAAATTAGCAGTTTCGGAAATAAGACCTGAAATCTTTTTTGCTGTATGGAGCAGTCTTAAGATTCTCATGATAGCCAACTCCTTTTTTTGTGAATAAAAATGTCTCTTTTCTATTCCTACTTCTTAATATGTGTTATTTTTCCTTTCAGACAAGTTGGGGGGGTAATAAGACCAAGACAATATTTGAGGGGAGGGACAGAGGAAGAGGGAGAAAGAGAATCCTAAGCAGGTTCTACGCCCCCAGCACAGAGCCCGACATGGGGCTCAATCTCACAACCCTGAGATCACGACCTGAGCTGAAATCATGAGTCAGACGCCTTACCAACCGAGCCACCCAGGCACCCCAAGACAAAGACAATCTTAATGCTGGCTTGCTAGGATTCTAGTCTTAGCTCTGCCACTTACTATCTAAGTAACTTTAGGCAAGTCACTGAATCTGTCTGAGCTAAAGTGTTTTCAACTGTAATATTAGCCTTTACCTATTTCATAGGCTCAAACAAGATAATGTGAAAACCATGAAATGCTATATGAGTGCATAGCATTATAAATCACCAGGGAAAAGTCATGAATATCAATGAGAACTGAAAGATGACTTAGTTTCTGAACAATTTTCCATAAGTAGACATGCTAGACTCAGAGCTGACTATCATATGAAAGTTATTCACTGACAGATAAAATAAAATTTTGTTCCCAATAAAGGCTTCAGAAATATTGTGAGGGCACATGGATGGTCAATCCTAAATATACCACCAGATGGGGGTGGAGGCTCTGAGAAGACAGAAGTAAGGCATCTTAAGCCACCTGGAACTTTTCGAAACAGGGTGGGTTAAAAAAAAAAAAAAATCAAACCTACCAAAGAATCTCCTACAGAGCGGAATCAATGAACAAATTTGTGACCATGGAAGTGAAGCAAAATAATAACTGAAGAAGACCAACAAAAGCTAAAACCTTTGCCAAAATTATGTTGTCCGATATCCAATGAGAGGATTCTAAACATTTTTTTCCCCAACCAAACCCAACAACAAAAAATCTCCCTGTTTTTATATATAATAACATGTCCCCTTTCCAACTCATATCCAGTATAACTCCTTCCTGGCTACAGAATTGAAAGGTAGACGTGCTGACTGCCAAGGTCTGGGGTGGATTTCAGATCCCCTCCTTTGCATTTTGACTGTACTCTGCTCATGGTTATACCAACTGGAGGAAATGGGTCCCAGTGAAGGTAGACCTTTGAGAGCAGGAATTATGTCAGTGGGGACAAAGGGTGAATTCTCCAGTTCTTTGCAGTTGAAAGACCTTAGATTTAGTTTTGGCTTTATGGTTGATTACAAGGTAAATTTTGGTAACGTGTCTCTACAGACTTCAGTTTCTTTTGCTGTAAAATGAAGTGGTTGAAAAAAAATCTCTTTACATTCCCAATGTCCTATAGGAAATGTCTGAGAAGAAAACTTCTCAGAAGGATAGGAAGGCTGTGGCCATTGTATTTTTAGGAAGTTGGAAGCTCAAGGGCAATGTTGCTAAAAAAATAGAGAGAGTGTACTTGTAAGAGAGTAGGTGACATCCAGAAAAATAGAGTATGAGGAACAGGGGAAATCTAGGGAGAGACAAACGGAACGAAATTGGGACAACTGAGCAATCTTAGAAAAAATGAAAGACTGATACACAGTTGTGGGTAGTAAGGGGCACTATGAAAGGGTAGCAGGCTGTGTGAAGTGGTAAAATTAAGTCATTTCTGCCAGTGGAGTCTAGCATATTAACAAGTTAAGGATCGGGTGGCTGTAGCTTTCTTCTTTTTTTTTTTTAAGATTTTATTTATTTGACAGAGAGAGAGACAGCCAGGGAGAGAGGGAACACAAGCAGGGGGAGTGGGAGAGGAAGAAGCAGGCTCTCAGCAGAGGAGCCTGACGTGGGGCTCGATCCCAGGACTCTGGGATCACGCCCTGACCCAAACAACTGCGCCACCCAGGTGCCCCATAGCTTTATTCTTAAACCAAGGAATAAACCTAAAGCCTACTCAGAAAAAGAGCAAGAGAACACGTAAATAGAACAGTTATGGACTAGGGCAACAAAGGATGTAAACTAGGGAAGGACACTGAGCAAAAAGGAATCCTTGACCAAAAAATCACCTTGTCATCAGCTCTTTGGGGAACAGTTTAAACACAACCACCAACAAAACAGAAAGCCATTGAGATCTTCGTCAATTACTTAGATGTTAATATCATGAAAAAGACAAAGCAATGTAGGAAGTGACTGGTTAAATGATACAGGGTCATTTATCAACTGAGTAGCAGAGGTCAGAGTTCCTAATCCTCCCTTCCATTGCCATTTAAGAGATACACAATGACAGAGCATCTGGAATCCCTTTAACCAGAATAATTTCTGCTAAACTATTAATAATGTGTTGCTCATAGGAACTAAAAGGTATTGGTACAGTTGGAGAACGTTTTTTGGGCATTTGAAGTGCCCTGGATTCTAACTGCTCTTACTTCTTCACCAACAAGGATGGCATGAGGATACAGGACAAAAAGTAAAGATGTAGTTATTTCCTTCTTCCCCGTTCTTAGAAAATTTATCATACAACAAGGGAAGACAAAACTGATGGATCGAAAAACAACATAAATATTTAACAAAAAATTAATGACTACAGAACATACGAGAACAATCCATGTTCCGATGGCTCTGAAAGATACATGTGCGAATTATTTTAGTCTTCTTATTTTTCAGCAGAGAAGGCAAATTTGCAATACTGTTGCTTACCTTTAAAAGTTGAGTTGACTGTTTATTTGCTTTTGTAACTCAGATGTCATATTTTTTCTTGGTCCCTGCAAAGTCCTCAAAAAGAAGAGAGACTGGGAATCCAATATTCCAAGCACTGAGTTTTCACATTAAAACAAATCTTGGGATAGACTATGAACAAAATAATTTTCTTTCATTTGAAGGAGACGTTTAAAGTTTAAGGACATTTATTTAATGGTAACTTTAACCAAGGGGTTTAAAAACCACTTGATAAGTAATATTTGAATATTAAGTCCAAGTTTTCAGTGAATCATTTTAAAAAGAAACCTATATTTCCAGACATAATTAATCAAAACCTCGAGGGAAGAAATATCAATCTGAAATATGTATTTTTAAAAACTGAGGTTGCAGGGTAATTTTACCAGCCTGTCAGATTCCTTAACTTCTCTATGTTCTACACTGAGAGCTGCCATAATGATGTTAGCTGGTGAAGGGAGGCACAGGAGTCAGGCTGCATCCTGAGGGACGCCAGACATGGTGCATGGACAGAAGCAGATGCTGCTTAGCTGGCCACTTTAGCCACCTTCACCCTGGTGATGACTGAGGTGACAGATATGGTGGCTTCCCTCATTTCTATACGCTTAGGCAGGGATTGAAAGTCACGTCTTTAAATATAATTTCTTCACAGAAAACTAGAGTATCAAATTGAAATAGTGCTCAAATAATATGAAATACAAATTACTTCTAGCCCAGAAATGAGATGGATTTTTTTCCCCGTAAAATAAAAGATAAGAAGGCAAAATAACATTCTAGGTACAGACAATAATAAGCTCCTCTGGAGAAAAACAACTATGGGAAAAGTGACTCAGTCATACCTAACCCTTTCTTTTTCTCTGAAAGTGCAAAAGAATTATCAAGTTAAATTGCCAGTATTTGATTACAAAGAAATAATATCCAGAGACTGCTTGTGAAAATGTGATCTGAAAGAGAGATGAACAAAAATGCAGGGTGTTTCTGGTTAACACAGTGATTCTCGTAGTCACTAATAGGTTTCTGAAGCCAATAAGTCAGCATGCTGTTTGGCTCATCACAGTGTAAACTTTCTGAGTAGTAAGTTATGGACCTGGAGTATAAATAGGCTTCTGAAATATTTTCCATACTAGAGACAGTGGCTCAGATATAATAAGAATCTAGCTCATCACTTCTCATCTTCTGGTACAATTTGTTGGCATGACACAAACCTTGTAACTATTTTATGTATGTCCTTCCAGACTAAGTAGCCTGAGGATGGAGGCTTTGAATTGCACCCTGGAAGCTTGTTCTTCAGGAAACAAAGTTCTGTATTTTATTTTCTAAAAAGATTTATTTATTTATTTATTTATTTATTTATTTATTTGAGAGAGAGAGAGGGCAGGGAGGGTAGAGAGAGAAAGAGAGAATCTCAAGCAGATTCCCTGCTGAGTGCAGAGCCGCAGGCAGGGCTGCACCTGGGATCATGACCTGCACCAAAACCAAGAGTCAGATGCTTAACTGACTGAGCCACCCAGGTGCCCACAAAGTACTGTATTTTAGAGCTAAAAACTTTGTAAGAAAATTCCCACCTATAATTTCTTGAAATTTAGTGACAGAATTGTCAGTAAAGTGGCGTTTCTTTTAATTTCGATGGGTGATGGCAATTTCTTAATGGTTATTTGAGCCTGAAGCATTCAGTCCTGGTAACTTTAATCTTAGAATACTCTGACTTCCTGGAATAGTATTTCCTACTTGTGTGAAGAAATGGTTCATTAATGACATATATTTCCATAAATGAGATTATAATTGTTCTTAAGTAAAGGTAAATTAACTTTAAAACACTTCTATTTTGTAACGTTGAATTGTTTTGAAACAAGAGATCTAGTCATGAAGTTACCTAATCATTCTGTCATTAGGGCTAATATCTTGGAATTCTTTGTATGGTCATTAAACAACCTTTATTTTGCCTGTAAGAACAGACATGTACATGGTTTTAATTGTCTATTTTATAGAGAAATGTCCTGTAGGAATATGGTGATATTACAATTTAAATTTTCTGAAAACGAGCAACGGAAGAGGAAAATCATTACCCTTGAATACATGATATGATTTTCCTTTATTTAAAAGTTTCTGATATTTTGGTGCTATTATTTTGATAACGAAAAATGGACGGAAACTCTTGATAGTCAGTGTTCCTTCAACTAATTATTTTCTACTCAGATTGTAAGAGGTTTAAGTAATTGGCCTTTTCTATTCTAAAGGATTCTAAAGGATAGTCAGATTTTCCCCCTATATATCAGTTCATACAATTTTTATTTATATTATTGATTGGTACTGTTGTGTGTATATGTGTGTGTGTGTGTGTGTGTATATACATATATACATATGTGTATACATAAGTAAAGTAAAAATCACAGAGATGTGACATTCAACATTCCAAATTTGTAATCTGATAAATGTAAATGATGCAATACAAGTATAAACATCAATAAAGAGAACAAAGTACTTATATGGAGGATACTTAAAGATAATTTAAGTATTGCTCCCAGCACAGATAAGCCAGACCTATTGGACGGTAATGAGTACTTGCCCACAGTCCAACTAAAGTAAAATTCCATCAATGTGATCTTAACATATATAGAGCTTACAGTAGTAAGATTTTAAATGTTTAATTCTTGCATGTTATCTATGTTCTTGTTTCCTTTGTTTACTAACAGACTGGCTTTTATTGTGTGGCTCTGCAGTCTTCAGAAACAAAGGGACACTATTATTATTATTATTGTTATTATTATTATTACTATTATAACATTTGTATGGAAGATAGTAGCTGTAGAGTTTACAGTTAAAACGAATCCCACTACGGGATGCAATATGGACCACAGATGATAGGCAAAGCGTATCAGACAGCACGCAAATAAAATACACTGAACAGCATACACACACTGTCAGCTTAAAACAATGTTGGTAGGATCCTATCTTCACACTACTTCCTGACATTTAACTTGAGTTACAGAAGACTGACAAAGTTGTCCACAATCTGTAAACTAATCTCAGCAAGAAGCCAGCAAATTCTCTCTAGATCTAGGAGAAACAGTGGCAACATGATGCAAACACATCTGCTTTGTCAAAGGTTAGCCTTCCTAAGAGAACCTCCGCTACGCTGCACTCAGGTCTTGCCTCTGTGCACTAAGAGCTCCCAGTGCATACCCCATTCCATCAGATGTCTTTCTTGTTATTTTTATTGTGAAAAATTTGAAATATAAAGAAAACATGAAAGCATAATACAACCAAATCCATGTATCTATCACCCAGATTCAATAGTTAATATTTTGCCATATTTGCATTATCAATTTATTTATGCTTATATCACCAAACCATTGAAAAGTAAGATTTCTGTATGAATCTAAGACAACCAATATAACCACAACACAAACAACACAATTAGCGACCTAAGGAAAGAACAATGACTTGTCAATATCTAATATTCATTCTATATTTAAATGTACTAAATTGTATTAAAAATGTCTTTTCTAGCTGTGACTTTTTTTTTTTTTTAAGATTTTATTTATTTATTTGACAGAGATAGAGACAGCCAGCGAGATAGGGAACACAAGCAGGGGGAGTGGGAGAGGGAAGAAGTAGGCATAGGAGCCTGATGTGGGGCTCGATCCCATAACGCCGGGATCACGCCCTGAGCCGAAGGCAGACGCTTAACTGCTGTGCCACCCAGGCACCCCGACTTTTGTGTTTTTTAACCAATAGTTTAAGTGAAACTAAATGGTAGTGATATGGTGTGGGCCATCTGGTTTAGACACAACTTAACAATGGCTTAAGCAAAATTATTACTCTTTCATTTAGTCTGGAGATGTGCTGGTACAGGGCATTTAGTTGGCTTTTCCATCCTGACACCCAACACACAGCTTCATCTCTGATTTGAAAGAAGGCAGCTGCAACCTGTTATTATGGCACAGAGGAGACAGGGAAGCTTACAACTCCGAGGGCATAATCCAGATGTTGCATACATAATTTCTGTTCACATTCCATTATGCAGAATGTAGACTCATGGTCCTATCTAGCTGCAGTAGAGGCTGGGTCAAACAGGCTTTATTCTTAGTGGTCATGTGCCTAGATTTCCCTGGACTTGTATCTGAAGGACCAATGGTCTAGGGGCAGTAATTAACCATCTTTGCCAGAGATATTCCTGGAAATAACTGAGTCATGACAAACTATATTAAAATTAATTCCGTATACATTCCAATATAATGATAGGCTTAGACTTATTTCAGGTAAGACTATTTTTCTCCTATACTAAATAAGCGTTGTGTTATTAATACTCATTTTGAGTCCATCAATCTATTTTTTAAGATTTTCTTTCTCCTTCCTTATCAGGGTATAAGCTGTCAGTGCTTATTATTGTAACTAACTGTGTTTACTTTGCTTTCTAATTTTCTTTTTTTGTTGTCACCAACTTTCTAAAAAGAAGAATTTTATCTAAGTATAACATACTTTCATTTAAGTATAACATACATGCAGAAAAGTTTACAAGTCATAATTGCACAACATGATGAAAATAGTGAGAAAATAGAGATACATATAAACACTATTCAGATTAAGAAGTGGAATATTATTAGTATGCTAGAAGCAGTTTTGTGCAACTTCCATGTACTACTCCCCTTCTTCTCCCAGAGATAACTATTCTGATCTTTAACACAATAGTTTAATTCCATGTTTTTGAATTTTATATAAATGGAATCATACAACATATATTCCCTTTTGTCTGTCATCTTCTGCTCAATATTGTCTTTATGAGATTCATTGATGTTAACTCATGTGGCAGGTAGTTCATCCATTTTCATTGCTTATGGGATTGTATTAATGTATTATAATTTATTTATCCATTATATTGTTATTGAATATGCTTTTGGCTCTTACAAATGCAGTTGTTATGATCATTATTGTATTTGTTTTTTTGGTATACATATGTATATATTTGTTAGGCATATGTAATTCCTGGGAATGGAATTGCAAGATTATAAGGTAATGGGAGATATATATATATATATACATATATATATTAAAGGTTTTATTTAAATTCCAGTGAGTTAAAATGCACTGTCATATTCATTTCAGATGTACAATAGTGATCGAACAATTCCATACAACACCCAGTGCTCTATACAACAAATGCACGTCTTCATTTCCATCACTTATTTAACTCATCCCCCAATCCATCTCCACTCTGGTAACCATCAGTTTCTTCTCTATAGTTAAGAGTCTATTTCTTGATTTGCCTGTCTGCTTTTTCTTCTCCTTTGCTTGTTTGTTTCTTGTATTCCACATATGAGTGAAATCACATGATATTTGTCCTTGTCTGACTTCTTTCAGTTAGCATAATACTCTAGCTCCATCCATATCATTGCAAATAGCAAGATTTCATTCATTTTTAAGGCTGAGTAATATTCCATTCTATATATATACACCACATCTTCTTTATTCATTTATCAGTCAATGAAGACTTGGGCCAGACTGTTTGAAGCAGAAATGCTCACTGCCACCGACTGCTGAATTGCTTCTCCAACAAATCCAAGGCACAGACAGCGCCAGAGCCTGGGACTATACTCATCACAGCACTCAGTAAAGGGAGGATTGTCCCACAGAGCAGTGCAGCAGCTTCCCGGAAAGGTCACCCATCTACAATGATCTAAACTACGCTGGGGTTATATACCTGGGAGACTAGCCCTTTGTGCAACCACAGCACACACTTTGCTGATCCTGCCCATGCTACCGTCCAGAAGGCTTCTTCATCTCCAACATCTACTCTGCCATGGGACATTCTGAAGCTATGCACTAAATGACTGCATCATCAAACACCCTTCCTCCATCTACCGCCACTGATCTAGGCCTGGGCAAACAGTCATCGCAACAGCATCTGGTCCTCACTAACACAGGAATTCAGTTAAATCATGAAGATAGAATAGGACTTCCCTACTTCTCAGAAACCCACCATACTTGCCATTCCTTTATTCCATTACAAGTATTCATCAGATGACACAACCAAGGGCTGCCTGTGCCTTTCGAGTGACTAAAGGGAGTCACGTTGGGTTCCCTACCCACTATAAAAAGAGTTCTTCACATTTTCTTTTAGTAGGTCTTACCTTTCTCTCTAAGGTCAATGCCATCATCGTGTTTTACTTACATCCCAGGGCTAAATGTCTGAATTGATATCCATTGGCCTTGTTTCTAATTGCAATTAAAAGGTCAGTGAGGACACTCTCACAACACAGGCAAAGAAGAACGTTTAGGAGGCTTATGTAGGTGGAAATAAAACTGGGGATAAATAGAAATGGAGATCTGCAGATAACCAGGAAAATAAACAAGTATAAGTGATTTTTCTAAATCTAGGGAGTCAGTTGGGCAACCCAGGAAAGGTATCCTCTCTTCACATGCAGAATTCATGCCAATTCTTTATCCTCTGTACTTTCCATCTCTTAACTGGGGCTACAATATGACTCATACTCGAATATGTTTCTCTAACTTATGGGGTATCTATTACACACCAACCACTGTTGTAAGTGTATGTTTACTTTATAGAAACATGAAAACAACACTCACATGTATGAAGTGGGACGCAAACCTTTATTAGGGGCCATGGTGGAGTGCTTTAGGGTCCCTGGGAAAAGTCCAGATAGCCTTTCAAACTAAAATAGATTTCAGTAAGGTCAGTGGGAATCTTCTCTAAAGGACACATAAGGGGAAAGTAATGGGAGACAGGAGAAATGGTTGCTCACAAGGGTGGAATGGGAATGTCGTATCAGAAGGTACATTAACTTCTGGCTCTGCAGCTTGTTACGTAGGGAATGAACTAGTAAGATTCTCTTGTGTCACTTAAAGTCCCCTGCAAAACTCCTGCCTACACAAAATGTATGCTAAATAGCATTGTCATGGAGTACTTCAATTAGTCGATCAATAAGACCCATATACAATCTATAACATATCCATTATATTATTCCACTAGTCCCTAACAGGAGAAAATGATACAACAGATAAACTAAGGGAAAAACAATCACACATTATCTAAACATTAAGGCCACTGAGAAAATGGATTACTAGATATTTTTTCACTCTGTTGCCAAATAGGTGATAGACACCAGTTACCTACAAACTTATATAAAACGAGATAGGTTAACATTGGTAGTTGGATAACACTTCATTACATATCCATGTTAACATGATAAAAACCATTATGTTTTATTAATTAAAACATATTAAGTTCACAATAGACTAAATTATGCATTTCAATCCCCTCTATAATCTTTGCTCAAAATACAGAATATTAAGTGTTAGAAAGCATTCAAGCACTGATATAATGATGCGGGAGTAGTGGTTTCAATAAGTTTCAGGTGTGAGGTCATTCTCAACAAATGTGGATTCATGCTGTGTCGGGAGTCAGCTGTCTTCTTTATGATACCTATGAGGATTTCTTCCTTTCAACCACATCCACTAATATCCTCTACTTCTAACTATTGCTATCATGAGGCTACATCAGTATTTTACTGGATTGCTACCTCTTTTTCCTCTAATACCAGTTGGTAAAATATTTTATTTAAAATACTCAGGAAGTTCTTCAGTTTTAATACATGGAGAAGAATGATGTTCTGAATACCTTTTTCATGACAACTGTCATTAATGTTATAACCAAAAACAATATCTCCATTTAGATTTTCTTCATATATTGTATATTATATTGTCCTTCATCTTCCATGGATAATTAGATATCCACGAGCCCCACCTAATGAAGGAGAGATCTCATATCTTTGATGAAGCAACAATCAGTCACATGATTTCACACACACTAAAAATAAATGTATTTTCTGAAGTGACTTTAAAAGTGAGTAGAGACACATTAATATTTCCTAGACACAAATATCAGATAGGGTCAATGTAAAAAAAGCACATATTGAAATTAATTAGAACTATGCAAAAATCTATCCACCTAACCTTTTTAAGCATAATAAGATAGACATCTTCTAGCAGTTTAACTTTGGTATTATTCCTTATCACGAGCATTCTGATGTAATGTCTGAATAGATTGACTGACGTAGTTTTCCACTTGATTTCTCTGACATTTATTGACATCTGATGTTCAGTTACATTAATTCCTCAATATTTACATTTTTCAAGTTACTTTCCTTTATGCACTCATGGGTGTTTGCTAAAATGTGTATTTAAAATGAAGGTCTTTCCTCATTTATTAAGTTTGTAGGGTTGAATCTCGTGTGCACTCTGGATATTAAGGATTGAATTCCAGTTAAAGGCACTGCAAATTTCTCTGTATTTTAGTTTTTATCCTGTATGAGAATTATGATGTTGAGTAAGTTGGGAGTTCCAGATAGAGGCTTAAGACTTCTTTTACCTTTGTAATGTTTCTCCTCAGTATGAACTCTGAGATGCTGAGTAAGGGTTGAGCAATCCTAAAAGTTTAACCATATTCTTTATGTTTCTAAGTTTTTCTTCTCCAATATGAATTTTCTGATGTCCAATGAAGCTTGACGTCTGATTAAAGGGCTTGCCAAATTCATTATGTTTGCAAAATCTTCTCCAGTATACATTCTCTGATCAGAAGTTAAGATTTTAGCATTGCTTAAAGGCCTTGACAAATTCTTTATTTTGGTTAGGGTTCCTTCAAGTATGAATTCTGTGATGTCGAGTAAGGTGTGAGTGCTGGTTAAAGGCCTGGCCACATTCTTTACATATATAAGGTTTCTCTCCAGTATGAATTCTGAGGTGTTCAGTAAGCTTTGATTGCTGGTTAAAGGCCTTACCACATTCTTTACATTGGTAAGGTTTCTCTCCACTATGAATTCTGTGATGTCAAGTAAGGTGTGAGTGCTGATTAAAGGCCTGGCCACATTCTTTACATATGTAAGGTTTCTCTCCAGTATGAATCCCGAGGTGTTCAGTAAGCTTTGAGTGCTGGTTAAAGGCCTGTCCACATTCCTTACATACGTAAGGTTTCTCGCCACTATGAATTCTGTGATGTCGAGTAAGGCTTGAGTGATGGTTAAAGGCCTGGCCACATTCTTTACATACGTAAGGTTTTTCACCACTGTGAATTCTGTGATGTTGAGTAAGGCTTGAGTGCTGGTTAAAGGCCTTGCCACATTCTTCACACTGGTAAGGTTTCTCTCCAGGATGAATTTTGTCATGTTGAATAAGGTATGCGGGGTGGACAAACACCTCGCTACATTCTTCACATTTGTTAAGGTTTCTCTCCGGTATGCATAGGCTGATGTTGAAATAGTGTTGAGTGCCAGTCAAAGGCTTTACCACATTCCTCACAAATGTAAGTTTTCTGTCCAGTAGCGACTGTGTTATGTATGTTTAGTCCTGATGATTGACTCAACATATTCCCAGGTTTATTACATCTGTATGAATTTTTTTCCATGTGAATTCTCTGATAATCACCAACATTGGAGGACTGCTTAACAAATTTCCCACATTCATTATATTTATAAGGATTCTCTCCCATAGGCATACTCTTATGTATAATCACGTTGGAGCTTTGATAAAAGACTTCCACACATTTATCACATTCATAATGATTCCCTGGAAAATGAGTCCTCAGACATTTATTAACATTTGAACCCTTGTTAAATTTGTTCTCAGATTCACTGTATTGAGCAATTCTACTTTCACTGAAAATCCTCTGGTCATCTTGTAGGGTCGACTCCTTGGTGAAGGACCTCTCAGATGGATCCCACTTAGCACTTTGTTCTTCATTTTTAAATCTCTGATTTTCAGAAATATTTGACTCAAAGGTCAATCCAATCCTACTTTCAAAATGGTTCAAATAATTATTTTCAGCGTGGACTAGGCAAGTTTCCAGATTTTCCAAATTTTCGTTCTCCAAATATGTATGTTTCACCATTTGATTTGAGCTTTGCTTACAGAAAGACACTGCTTTTCAGAAGTAGCAGACTTAAGAAGGTATGTTTTCCAAAGTGTTTTATATCCTTCACCATTTTGGGCAGTGAGATTCATACTATGGACAATTGTCTCAGTTTGGAAATGTCCTTGATGATATCTTTGATGCTCTTCACTTTCCCCTTCATTTTTCCAGTCTATCATTAAGTGTAAATTCTCAAGGGCACTATGATTATATCTACCCACTGCCACATTTTGGAAAGAAGCTTCTATGCACAGTTTTGACAGGAAACTCTGGGTGCCATGCTGGGTGGATGGCCACTCTCTTCTTTCTCTTCATATCCCAGAGCTCCTTCTCTTGCTCCAAAAAGATGACCAGGTTTGGCTTCCACACAACGAGATCTGAGAATTGGCCATTTCTTCTTCTTTTACCTCGTTCTCTGGATTTCTTTTTCAGAGCAGATTTGTGGAGAAATCACAGCTGTGTCAGGAGAAAATGCCCTGAGAGCCACCAACAGAGCCTCTTCACACGTAAACCGGTCACCTGCAGGCAGGACTGTGAAATGCAGAAAAGGCCCAACTTCCTAGTCCTTTGTGTCAGGAGCCAGGCAGAAACAATTTTTTTTTTCCTTACTGCACTCAGACTTCTAGTGTAATGTTGAATAGAAGTTGTCATAAAGAAAATTCTTCTCTTTATCTGGATCTCAAAGAGGAAACTTCCATAACTTCACCATTAAGTATGACAATTTGCTTTAGGAGTTTTGTACATGACACTTGTCAGATTAAGAAAATTCTTCCCAGTCCTAATTTTCTAAGGTCCTCTCTTCATAGGTGGGTATTGAATTTTATCAAATGCTTTTTCTCTATTTTTGAGATGGTTGTATAGTTTTTCTCTTTATTACATTAAAATGATAAGTTTACTTGATTAATTTTCAAAGCTCAAACCAACCTTGCATTCCTGAAATAAACCCACTTTGTGATACATTATCCCCAAATAATCCATGTATCAAAGAAGATATCACATTGGAAATTAGAGTATATTTTGGACTGAATGAAAATGAAACTATGATATGAATCAGATCATAAACATGACATTCTTATACTACTCTTTTAGTATCCTTGATTTACTAAAGACTAATATAAACTGTAACTTTTACAACTTACTGGACAAAACACGTAATTTAGAGCACTTTAACTCCATTCACTTCCCTCCCAACTTATGTGTTATTGCTGTTGTTATGGGTTAAATTGTGTCCCCCAAAAAGACATGTTGAAGTGCTAACCCCTGGAACCTGCACATGTGACCCTATTTCGAAATAGTGTCCTTGCAAATGTAATGAAGTAAGATGAGGTCATACTAGATTAGTGTCCTTAAAATGATTAGTGCCCTTATAAGAAGAGGGAAATAGAGACACAGATACATAGGAGAGAAGGCCATTAAAAAATGGAGGCAGGTTTGGACTGATGTATCTAGAAGCCAAGGAATGCCAAGGTTTGCCAGCTAGGAGGGAAGTAAGGATAATCCCCTAGAGCTTTCAGACAGTAGAGCTTTTACCAACACCTTGATTTCAGACTTCCGGTCTCTAGAATTATGAGAATACATTTCTGTTGTTTTAAGCCATCACGTTTGTGGTACTTTGTTACAGTAGCCCTGGGAAACTAACACAGTTGTCATGTATTTAAACTCTATATAAATTTTAATCTCTACAAGAAAATATTGGTATTGTTTGTATAGTGAATATTCATTTATGTTTATCCATGTTTGACTCTTTCCACTTTTCTTCATTTCTTTTTAAATCTCTGTATATCCTTTCTAGGATTGCTTTCTTTTTTCTTGGATTACTTCTACCAGTATTTCCTTACTGTGGGTTTGCTGTTGGTGAATTCTCTTAGTTTTGTTTGCCTGAAAATGCCTTTATTTTACCTTCACTTTCTGAAGTATATTTTTGCTAGGTATAGAATTCTAGGTTAGAAAGACTATGGACTATGAGAAACAAACTGAGGGCTACAGAGGGGAGGGGGGTGGGGGAATGGGATAGACCGGTGATGGGTAGTAAGGAGGGCACATATTGCATGGTGCACTGGGTGTTATACACAACTAATGAATCATCGAGCCTTACATCGAAAACCGGGGATGTACTGTATGGTGACTAACATAATATAATAAAAAATCATTATTAATAAAAAAAAAAAAAAAAAAAAAAAAAGAATTCTAGGTTAGTAGTTCTTTTAGCATCTAGCACATTGAAGATATCATTCCATTATGGTTTTGTGAAGTTTTACTATAATATACATTGGTGTTGTTCCCTTTGGCTTTGTGTTGCTTGGGATTTACTTTTCTTAATTCTGCGACTTGGTGTCTTTCATCAATTTTTGACAATTTTTGTAATTATTTCTTTACATACTACTTCTACCCAAATCTTTCTCTTCTTTTCCTTGTGGGACACAGATGATAACTTTATTAGACCTACTTGTTCCTAATCTCTTTTTATAACCTGTTTTGTTTTTCCTTTCCTCTCCTCTCCTCTCCTCTCCTCTCCTTTCCTTTCCTTTCCTTTCCTTTCCTTTCCTTTCCTTTCCTTTCCTTTCCCCTTCCCTTCCCTTCCCTTCCCTTCCCTTCCCTTCCCTTCCCTTCCCTTCCCTTCCCTTCCCTATTCTTTCCTTCCTAGATTTTGGAATATTTTCTACTCCATAACATTTTCAGCATTGCTTCTAAAATTTTCTTTAAAATAGGTATCTAACTCTATGAGATGCTTGCTTAAAAAACTTCAGTATCTCCTTTTCCCTCCTGTCCTTCAGCAAACATGTATTAAACAACTATTATGGGTCATGAACTGAGTTTAGTGCAGGAGACAAAAAGATGAGCAGTATAAAAGCTATTTCTATCTTTTTAGAGCTTATTGTCCAGGGACAAAGAAAATTTATAATAGAGTACAGTAAGTGCTTTGTATGATAGGGGAAGTATAGGATGTTAAGAGAATACATATCAGGAACATAAAACTCATTTGGTCGAGGCCAGAAGATGGACTCTTTGGAGGTAGTGGCATGTAAGTGGAAATATTAAGAATGAATAAGATTTATCCATGTGAAGATATGGGTGACAGACCTTGTGAAGGCCTAGAGGTAGTTATGGTATGCTGGAGGAACTAAAAGAACATCAAGACGGTTGAGGCACAGAACACAAGATGAATGTTTGATGAGATAGGTTGGGCCAGGCTACAATATACATAAACAATTTCATGGGTTTGAGCTTCATCATGAGGACAATGGGAGAAAAAAATGAAAATATTTAAGCAAGGAAAGTGAAGAGGTTTTTAAAGATAAATAAACAAGATTTTGTGACTAATTATAGGTGGGAGTTGAGAAAGGGAAAGGAATAGAGAAAGATTTTCAGGTCCTAGGGTTTCTGAATGGCATCTGCTAAGATATAGGGCAAAGGTGGAATGACAAACTTTGAGGGAGACATGATGATGAGATAAATTTTGTAAATATTAGGAATAAGACACTCACGGGGCATCGAAGAAATTATAAGCAGTTGGCCTCATGAATCAGGAATTCAGAATAGAGAGTTAGGTTACAGATACAGATTTTAGAATCTTTACTACTCCATTTCATTTTCCATATAGCTTTCAAAGTTCTCTTTCAAAAACAGATCTACCTGTAAGAGACACCTGCTTATAAACCATCAAAGTCTCCTCCTAGCTACCTGATACAGTCTAAACTCTTTCACATAATGGTGTGCAAAGGCCTTTAAAATTTAGTACCCACCAAACTTTCCAGACTAACATCTCAACATATATTTCAGTTGGATACAGTTTCTCACTGTTCTCTAGACACACAGAGTTTATTTTTATCTCCATATGCTTTTAAAATATGCTGTTTCTTTTATTCAGAATGCCTTGTCCACTTTCTTTTCAACCTGAATAACTTCTATTCATCCTTCAATATCATAGTTCAAATACATATCCTCTGAGTTGCCTTTTCAATTGCTCTCATGTCACTTTATAAATGTTTCTAAAACAATGTTTTTCAAAGAGCAGATCTTGTCCCATTTATTGGTTATGAAATAAATTTAGAAGGTCATGACAGGTACTTAAAATGAAATAGAACAGAGTAGGAAATACAGACAGCTCAAAAAATTAAGTATTGCCTTTTGAAACTTTTGTTTCAGTTACATATGTATGTGTATATGTATATTGAATAATTATATAAACCATATTTCTTACTGTGGTTTATCATCAAAAATATTTGAAAGTCATTACCCTACTACTTTTGTTGCTTTACTAGTCATCTTTCTCCCTAGAAAGAGGGTGCCTTATTTGTTTTTGTGTCTCTGGTGCTTAGCACTGTGATTCATTATAGGCACTCAGTCATTTTTGAATAAATTGTTCATGGTGGAAAATGCTTTGCATAGTTGCCAATGTTCTCTCCCTCTTTCTTTTGTTCAGTGTTCCTTCAATTCTTCTCTTAAGGTAAAGAAATAGTTTAAGTTTTGTTGATAACATATCTTTAATACATATTCATACTAAAAGGAATGATGTGTTCTAGGTTTCAAGATATATTAACAGTTATGGATAAATTTTCTGAGTTTCAACAGCTCAGAGTGAAAAAAATTCAGAATTTTGAGTTAGATTTGAGTGGAACAACAACACAATACAAAACCCCACCGCCAACAACAACACCCAAGTTCATGGATATTGCTTCAGGGAGAGGGGGAGGAGACAAGGAGCACAGAAGGAACTACAGGGGGATTCTGCTTTACAAGTACTATTTATGTCTTTTAAAATAGAAAGTCGCTGATGCACATATGACAACATATTAACATTTTCAGCTGGGGGAGTAGGCAGAGGAGTGTCTTTTGCAACTTTCTGTATTTAATAGCATTAAAAAATTTCAAAGAGGGAAAATTTTCTAGCTCTATCACTAACTTTCTTTATCTGTCAAATGGGAATAATAATGGGACTTACAATGAGAGGAAAGTGTTTTGGTATCTATCATCAGATTTCTCTTAAGATAGGAGAGGGTATATTGATAGTCTTTTGATAGACGTTGTGGGTCTCTCTGAAGTTATGGGAGTAAGTGTGCTTCCAACAGAGAAAATGAGAGCAATTATGGCAAGAGATTTGGTTGTTCATGGAATGAAAGGCCAGTGGATGCCCTCTCCCCCTTGGTAGGATAGCCGAAAGGACTCTTCAGGAGAATCTATTCACAATTTTTGGCTTTTTTTGTAGGGGGCTTTGATGAAACCCTCTTTCATAACTCCATAATTATCAGGAGTACTTTCTTCGTATGAGTGGTTTTTTGTGTGTTTTAGTTTGTTGTGAACATTCACTGTGGAAGAATGAATTTCATATCTTATTTAATTCTTTCATAATGTG
Organism: Ursus maritimus; assembly: GCF_017311325.1. Taxonomy (NCBI): domain Eukaryota; kingdom Metazoa; phylum Chordata; class Mammalia; order Carnivora; family Ursidae; genus Ursus; species Ursus maritimus. The sequence goes on from NW_024425119.1 coordinate 23,475,666, forward strand.
TAGGCACTAAGTTAACTGGAGCCTTTGTGCATTTTGTGATTTCTATCAGATTGGAAAAAATTCCCATACATTTTAGAAGTTCAGAACACTCCCCCAAGTTTCTTCTAATTCCAATGGGAATAAATTCTCAGCAGATCAAATGATAAGTGGTAAATTTGGCAAACATCCTGCTGTTGCTTTAGAAGCATTCTCATTAAGAGTAAAAATAAGCCAAAGATGGTCATGCTCACTGGAACTATTCCATAATATACCAGAAAACCTAGTCAATTTAACAACATAAGAAAATGGTAAAGGACTTCTGATGAAGATGGCAGAGCGGGAGGGTCCTAAGCTCACCTTGTCCCACAGATGCAACTAGATAACACCCACATCAGTGCAAATAACAAGAAAACAACCCCAAGACTGGCAGAACAGACTCTCCACAGCTAAATGTAGAGAAGAGGCCACATCAAAGAGGGTAGGAAGGGTGGAGACATGGTTGGGAGCCAAACAGACCTGCAGGACTTTCCCAAGGAGGGAGGGATGCCACCAGTGTAGAGTGGGGGAGAGGACCAGACCCCATATCAGGCACCTCAGGCACAGGGAACATACATGGAGAAGATGAATCCCTATAACATTTGGCTTTGAAAACCACAGGGGCCTAATAATCAGTGGGGCTTAATACCTGGAACTTTAAAAATCAGTGGCTCAGCCCTGGGATAGCTGGGAGGGTGGAGTCCCTGCCCTTATAGAGACAGCCCAACAAGCTGTGCTGCGAAGTTATAGCATAGAAGCAGCAGTTTGAAAACTGCCTGGAATATACAAGAAGGAGATTTATTGACTCATTTCAGAGCATGTGCTGGAGAGGCAGGGATCTTTGGGAGACTATTGCGAGAACAAAAGAGCTGGTGGGTGCCCATTTCCCTCCCCTGTACCCCAGCCTAGATATGTGGACGCCTGTGGGAATGAGTGCAATGCCAACAATCTCCACCTAGCTTGCTAAAAGCATGCCCCACTCCTGCACTCTTCTGTGGACTGCCCATGCACCCAGCCTCTGCAACAGTTCTCCAAAGTGGCTAATGGGTCCCCTGCCATAGCAGAGGCAACCTTGCTAACACTGCATGCCAGGCCCCTGTGAACTTCTTCAGATCTACCCCCTTCAACCTGATGAGCCTTGGCAATTTTGCTGGGTGGTTACTAGGGCCCTCCCACAGCAGACCAGCATGACCCTTGCTGGCACCTCAGCCAAGCCCCCATGTTTTCCTGTGGACCTTCCTCCTCCAATATGCCCTTGGCTGGAGCCCATCCAAAGTGGTACAAACAGCCCCAGCAGGGACCAGGACCACTGAAGGGCGACTCTTACTGGAGAGGGAAAGATAATGAGAGAAACCAGTCCAACTAAAGCCCCATAGTGGGCTGGGGCCAAATAGCAGGTCTGACTACAGGCCCTGACCACCAATAAAAGCTTCTCAGGGGTCAACACAAAAGAAAGCCTTGCAGTTTGGTGTTACTGAAGTGCTGGAAAACAACCGGTCTGATTCAGCTCAAGCTCGAGGTGGCCCCAGACTGGCCCACTAAGAACACAGGGACCAAACACTGCCCACAACAGGCACAGAGTCATTGCAGATGACTAGAATGAGGGCGAACGTGACTCAGCTACAATAATAGGGTATACACAACAAACATGGAAGGCACCCCTGAAGTGCCAGGTGCTGGTGAACAGGGAACCTTGAACTGTAGGGCACTGTGAGACCTCTTCTTTATAAGGTCACTACTTTCAAGGGCAGGAGATATAGCTAACTTTCTTAACATGTTGAAAGAGACATGGAGAGTTAGACACAATGAGGAGACAGAGGAATATGTCCCAAATGAAAAAACAAGACAAAATCACAGCAAGAGGACTAAATGAAATGGAAATAAGTAATATGCCTGCTAGAGAATTAAAGTAATGGTCATAAAGTTACTCACTGCACTGGAGAAAAGACTAGAAAACATCAGTGAGACCCTTAACAAAGAGACAGAAAACATAAAAAAAGAACCAATCAGAGATGAAAAACTCAAAAACCAAAATTAAAAATACACTAGATGGAATAAAGGGTAGACTAGAGGAGGCAGAACAGATCAGTGACCTGAAGGACAGAGTACTGGAAAGCAATCAAGCTGAGCAGGAGAGAAAAACTAATAATAAAAAATGAAAATAGATGTAGAAAACTTAGTGACACCATGAAGCACAACATTTGTATCATAGGGATCCAAGGAGAAGAAGAGAGAGAAATGAGGGCAGAAAATTTATGTGGAGAAATAATAACCTAAAACTTCTCACATCTGGGGAGAAAACAAATCCAGAACCCGGAGGTCGGCAGTAAGCACACCCCTATCACTAATGACCTTGAATGTAAATGGACTAAAGCCTCCAGTCAAAAGACTATAAAGGGTGATGGAATGGATAAAAAAAGCAAGACCCACCTATATGCTGCCTACAAGAGACTCATTTCAAACTTAGACCCACGCAGATTAAAAGCGAAGGGGCTGAAAAGCATTTATCATGCAAGTGGATGTGAAAAGAAAGCTGGGGCAGCAATACATATCAGACAAAATAACTTTAAAACAAAGATCATAACGAAAGACAAAGAAAGACACTATGTAATCATAAAGGGAACAATCTGACAAGAAGATATAACAATTGTAAATATTTACGCACCCAACATGAGAGCAGTCAAATACATAAAGCAGCTAATAACAAACATAAAGGAAGTGATACTAATACAATAATAGTAGGGGACTTTAACGCCTCACTTATCTGATAAGCGTTAGTATCCAAAATCTGTAAGAACTTATAAAACTCAACACCTAAAAAATAACAATCCAGTTTAAAAAAAATGAGAAGACATGAATAGACATTTTTCCAAAGAAAACATACAGATAGGCAGCAGACACATGAAAAGATGTTCAACATCGCTCGGCATCAGGGAAATACAAATCAAAACTACAATGAGTCATCACCTCACACCCGTCAGAATGACTAAAATTAACAACATAGGAAACAACAGGTGTTAGCAAGGATGCAGAGAAAGGGGAAATCTCTTATACTGTTGGTGGGAAGGCAAACTGGCGCAGTCACTCTGGAAAACAGTATGGAGGTTCCTCACAAAACTAAAAATGAACTACCCTACATTCTACAATTGCACTACTAAGTATTTACCAAAGGATACAAAAATATTGATTCGAAGGGAAACATGCACCCTGATGTTTATAGCAGCATTATCAACAACATTATCTATCTTGGGAAAGAGCCCAAACGTCCATTGACTGATGAATGGATAAAGAAGTTGTGGTATATATATGCGATGGAATATTAATTAGCCATAAAAAGAATAAAATCTTACCATTTTGCAAAGATGTGGATGGAGCTAGAGAGTATAATGTTAAGTGAAATAAGTGATTTCACTCATATGTGGAATTTAAGAAACAAAACAGATGAACATAAGGGAAAAAAAGAGAGGCAAACTGGAAAATGGCCTCTTAACTATAGAGAACAAACTGATGGTTCACTGGAGGGGAGGTGGCAGGGGAATGAGTTAAATGGGTGATGGGTACTAAGGAGGGCACTTGCTGTGATGAGCACTGGGTGCTGTAAATAAGTGATCAATCTCTAAATTCTACATGAAACTAATATTACACTGTATGTTAAAAAAAAAAGAACTTACATAATTGAACACCAAAGAAACAAATAATCCAATTGAAAAATGGACAGAGGACTTGAATAGACAGTTTTCCAAAGAGGACATACAGATGGCCATTAGACACGTGAAAAGATGCTCAACATCACTAATTATCAGGGAAATGCAAATCAAAACCAAAATGAAATATCACCTCACACCTGTCAGAATGGCTAAAATAAAAAAGACAAAAATTAACAAGTGCTGGTGAGGATGTGGAGAAAAAGCAAGACCTGTGCACTGTTTGGTGGGAATGCAAATTGGTGCAGCCACGGGGGAAGACAGTATGGAGGTTCCTCAAAAAAATGAAAACAGAATTACCATATGATCCAGTAATTTCCCTACTGGATATTTACCCACAGAAAATGAAAAAACTAATTAAAAAAGATATGCACCCCTATGTTTACTGCAGCATTATTTACAGTAGCCAAGATATGGAAGCAACCCAAGTGTCCATCCACAGATGAATAAATAAAGAAGTGGTATGTGTGTGTATCTATCTATCTATCTATCTATCTATCTATCTATCTATCTATATAATGGAATATTATTCAGCCTTAAAAATGGATGACATCTGACCAATTGCAACGACATGGATGGATCTAGAGGATATAATGCTAAGTGAAATAAGTCTGTCAGAGAAAGATAAATACCATATGATTTTATTCATATGTGGAATTTAAAAAATAAAACATGTGAACAAAGAATAAAAGAGACAAAAAGACTTTTAAAAAATTATTATAATACCAGTATGGTTAACATACAGTGTGGTATTAGTTTCAGATATAAAATATAGTTATTCAGCAGTTCAATATATTACTCAGTGTTCATCAAGATAAATGTAATCTTAATCTCCTTCACCTATTTCACCCATATAATATAATATAATATAATATAATATAATATAATATAATATAATATATTATTGCTAAAAGAACTCTTTAAATTTCAGACCAAATCTCTTACTTGACAGATGAAGAAACTCAAGTACAAAGATATAGGGTATTTAATTTTATGAAATGGAATATATTCAGGACTTTACATAATCTTCATCATTTCACTTTCAAAATTTACTATTTGGGGGGTGCTACATCCAATTATATGTTGGTCTACTAACAGTGGTTTTCATACTGTGGTATAGAATTCTATGATTCCAGGGAGGTGCCTCAAAGATCACAGGGAAGAGGGAAAAAGCAAGGAAAGATGAGATGGGAAAAGGGTGTAGTGGGCAGTGGGAATTGCTATCTTTTCTTCAACTTGGACAGGCTTGCTTTTACCCATTTTATATATTGGGTCTGCCCAAGATTTCATTTAAAAAAGCACCCCTCTACTAAATAAATGTTTGCAAATCATTATAGTTTGAACAAGATATAGCACCTGTATGAAACAGACTTTCTCCACAGCTTAGGATCTGGCATTGTGTTATAATTAGCTTAGGATCTGGCATTGTGTTATAATTAGTTTCTTGTAAACATCACCTGATGAACCTCATGAACTCTTTTCCCAGGAAACAGCATATGGACACACATTTGTGTACCAAATACAGCAGTTCAGGGACTTCCTGAAATCTATCCAAAGATCCTGGGTTAATAACACAACTCTGAAAACTTAGATGACTTAAATAAGAAACTTCTTGTTGAAAAATAATAAGAATTTGGGATTAAATTAGAATGTGTTTGGAAGAGATGGATTTATCTCTAAGCACAGCATAACTTTGTAGGGCCAGTTTTTCCTGCCTAATGAAAAACAAATGTACTTTTGACCAGACTTCAAAGATCCTATTACTCTTGCTGGCCACACTATTCTTTTGATTCACTGATTCATTCAACAGATATTTATCAAGTACGGTAGAAGACACTGCTAAAGCAAATGGAGGTGAATGAGTTCAGATATTTGCTTCAGAAGCCATCTATACCGGAGGATATGAAGAGTTTTTAGTCCTTAGTGAATTTTACCACTTAACCCTTTTCATCAGGTCTCCCTCCCTCCCTCCTACTCTCTTGCCCTCCCTCCCCACACCCACACGTCCCTTAACTCTCCACTGGAGTAAGTATCCCTTTGACTTACCTGGGCTGGATCAGGCCTGGATGAGTGAGGCCTTGGCTGTCTATTTAAACTGCTTCTAGCCATGCACGTAGCGCAAGTTTCAATCAGAGGACTGTAGGGATGTGCGGGGACACTGGGACTGTAGCACCAAGGGCTGCTATTGGGAAAAGGGTTTGGTGGGTTTTCTTTTTCTCTATATAAAAAAAAAAAATTAAGCCAAAGTGAATCCAAAAGGTATCTTATATAGTGGAATTAGCAATGAAGGCTCAATTAAAGTGAAAGAATGTTTTAAGAACAGAGAATATGGCTTTTCTAGACCTTTGGGCAGACTTTTATCAGCATCAGAAGCATTTGCCTAGATATGTGTGACATAAATTCTGTACTTTAAGCCACAAGCCAGCTCTTGATCCCAGAGTAAATTTCTAGGTGCTGCACCTCTTCCTCCACCTAAGCACTGCTAAAGACATGCTGATAACTTCATCTCTTCACCTCTCCACAGCCTTGCCTCTAGCAGCAGGGCCACTAAGAAGTGAAATGGCCAGAGGGGTCTTGTTATTGCCTAATGGAAGTCACCAGCCTTTACTGTCCCATGACTATAACCCTGCTTGCTCTGTGTTTTTCATAAAACACAAGAAGTATTATGGTTTTTATGGTCCTATTTGAAATAGGATTTTTTAAAATTTGATTTACCTATTCATCATGTATCTGTCACCCAGTCATTCCTACTTGCTCAGTTACTAATTGTGGGAAGGACTCAATTAAAAAAAAAAAGCCAAGCAACTTTTACCTTTTAAGAAAACCTCTGACTGTTCCATCTGATATTTTGAGATATCTTTATTACATTTATCTTGTTTTTCTTTAGTTGTAGTTAGTTGCTGGCCAATTAAACATGCGTCTTCGAGACGCTGAACTTACTACTGAGCATCTGTCAGTTCAATGTCAGTCTCTAATTTCTCCCACGCTTGCTTCCACTGAATAGGAGTGTACCAGGCAACAGCCTAACAAAAATGACTCATTAATATCAAATACCAATGCAGTTAGATAGATTTTTTAAATGCCGTAGGCTTATTGCAATAACATTTCAAAGTCCAACAGTTTAATGTCACTTACCTACTGTGCGTGAATTAGTGGAACACCATGAGGATGTAATAAGACATCCTGGCCTTAGTTTCTAATTCTGAAAATTATAAGGGGCATGACCTCAGGCAGATTAGTCACTTACTGCCTTGGGCTGTGTCGTCATATATGAAATGGGGGGGGCGATAGTAGGGAATTGCTATATGAAGGTGTTGTGTGATTCAGCTAAACTACTAAATTTCATAACTATAAAGAACTATGCAAAAAGTAGTTGTAATGTTATCATTAAAATTTAAATATTTAAGATATTATATATATGTATATGTGTATATATAGGTCTTATTTGAAATGAGGAAGTGGGCAGTAGAACTAGAGACATGGAGAGGAAACCACATTTTTTGAGCTAGAATCCTGCGTGGAACTATTAAGGAGATCAGCTAGACTCGGAATTTCCTGAGGATAGAAACTATGCAATAGTTATGCTCTTTTTTCCCCAGCACCTAGCATAATGCTTGGCAGACACTAAACATATGTAAATGTTTCCCATATGAATGAACTGGTCAGTTTCACTCTTTGACTAGCAAATAAAATTATCTGTGTTTACGTCACCCTGCAGAAATAATCCGATCCTATATGTGCAAAGTAGTTCAAACCAGAGTAAAAAGAGTAGTGTGAAGACTAATCCCATTGCAGGGAATGACAGCTTACTCAAATGGGCATTCCAGGAGCTTAGGGACCTGTTCTGTCTGGTTCAATACTTAGTGCCTGGTAACAGTCTGCATACTAAGTAGAAACTCCCAAAATGTGCAGAGTGAATAAATGGGTGGATAAATGTGATGAAAAGTCTGAAATAAGAATGCCTTAATCTTAGAGTTTTGCCAATGATTTTTTATGAGCCTGAGTAAATAATTTAGATTACATCACCTTATTTTTCCCAACAGTGAAAATCATTAGAGAAGTATTACAAAATTCATTTTAAGCCCACTAAAAGATCTAAAGGTGAGTAAAGGCTTCAAAATTACATCTAATGAGTGTTCTATCTAATGACAACTGCTGTTCTTACAGAAAGACATTAAGTGGCTCTTAGTAAATTAGCAAGTCTACTCTAAAGGAAGAGTTAAACTAAGCATGAGGTATAATGTAGTTAGCAAGACAAACAGAAAGATAGATTCCAATCAACATGTTATCTGGATTAGTAGTTATATGACATAGTAAGACTGGAGGTAAGAAAATAAAAAGGCAGGTATTTTAGAAAAATCAAAAGAATGGTTTTGCAAGAGGAATAACTTTTTTGTTGTAAACAAAGATATCTTTCTATTTTATTAGTGTGTCTTTGGGCATATGTTTATGCTAATATTATGCTCAGGAAAAGGTAGAATGAAAATATAAAATTGTCAAATACTGGGAAAGAGTTATCCAAAATTATTACTAATACACCTAATTTTGTAGTGAATAATGTATAGTTGTTACAAATTAGACTACAGATCCTTACATTAGAATATTAGTCTCTTAAGGGCAGATATTGTGTCTTATTCTACATTGTATTCTCAGCACTTACTATAGCCGTTGGAATACAGAATAATCTCAACAAATATTTGAGAAATGAATAAGTGAATAGAAAAGATCTCTATGTAGTACCTTCCTTTCTTTCTCTTCAACCTAAATATCATAAATAAAATCCATCCTTGACTCTGAAATTTGAAGTACTTCTTAGAAATATGGGCTATGAAAATTATTTTTGCCAAATTATAAGTAGCTCTCTGGCACTTTGGCCCTGGGAACAGGGTGCTGTTGATTTGCCCGACATGTTGTTACAGTTAGTGATGGTTTTATCTAAGCTATTAAGGATGGACAATACTTGAGTCAGTTAAGAGGCGAAGGGGAACCTAAGGACAGCTATCCATTCTTCTTCTAAAACCTATTGTTAAGAATAGGACACTGACTTCACCATTCGGTTTGCACAGAATCGTTGTGCAGTTTGGGCTTGTTCCAAACTTGCTTTGTTCTCTCCAAAGAAAATCTGATGGTGGCGGATGCTTTGCTTCAGAGGCAGCTGTCCACACCTGTAGGAAAATGGTGTGTTAATGACAAATGCCATTTGAGCTCCATGTAGTTCTGCGTATGTCAGAGGGTCACTGCAATGTATCATTCTGAGCAGATGAGGTTCTAAAATATGCCTGTACAATACATCACGTCAAGCTGTCTACACCAAGCAGCCACCATACATGGTTTAAAGGAAAGCACAAGAAAGAGAGGAAACCTTCCAGCATCAGCTAATCACCTGCTCTCTAACCAAACAATCTCTTTGCTTTTCTTTTAAGGCTTATGTTTGCTTAGTTTTAGGAACCTAGGTATTTTGTTTTAATAGTTGAATCATAACAACAAAAGGTATTCAGGGCGCCTGGGTGGTGTGGTTGGTTACCTCGGTTACCTCGCCGACTCTTGGTTTTGCTCAGGTCCTGATCTCAGGGTTATGAGAGCAAGCCCTGCACTTAGCGTGGAGTCTGCTTAAGACTCTCTCTCTCTCTCTCCCTCTGCCTCTCCCCCCCCCCAAATAGATAAGTAAATCTTTAAAAATCCCCAAAGGTATTGTACACTAAATTGAGGAAAGCCACGGAAATTTAATTATGGGTATTAATTTACATTCAGGGATGGACAAAGTGGGACAAGTAACTAGTAACAACAAGAAATCACATTTTACCTAGAGATTGAGTGATGAAGAAACTGGTGCTAAGCCAGTCTGGCTGGGTGAAGGAGTTTTTCCTATAAAATTCTAGTTCATAGCATTTATACCTTTTACTCACTGTTACTGTGCAGTTGGCCTGCATTATGATATTCGGAAGGAAGCAGTACAAAGAGACTGTTTGTCCATTCACATTTTGCTGGAGAATATGACCTCCAATCTCCAGTTCTTTGTCAAGGGAAGAGTTAATGAGTCTCACAAATAAACCCTTGACATTTACTTCAGCTATTTTAATGTCTCCAAGAGCACTAAAAGAGAAAGCACAAAGATTATAGAGTGACTTTAGAGAAATGTGTCTTTAGTTCATTTTAAGAACTGAAAAATATGCTTTAAAAGTACAACTTTTAAATAGCTGTATATTCTATTGGACACATTCTATGTAGAAATGGTTATTTTATAACCTAAAACATATGGTTTGATCTCTTAGTTCTGTTTATCTGTGCAACGAAATTATCTCTTTCACATAAAATAATTAAAGAAAAGTGAAAAAGTGCTTTAGGTGTCAAGGTATAAATGCCATAGGAAGAGGTGATTGTCATTATTTAAATTTCCTTCTATTCACCATAAAAGCATGAGACATGAAACAATCAAGTAAATAAAGAGGAAAGATAAATCATTTAGATTATTTCTGACAAAGTTACTGTGAAGATGAAAAGCAACTATGTGCTTAAAAGAATTTTGCAAACAAAATATTATGCAATTATAAGATGGTAATTTTCCCCTCTAACATGTGTTGAGAGCCTAGTATGTACCAGGGACTAGGCTAATAAACATTTTTATGTTAGCTCTTCTCAAAGTGTGGGTCACAACCTAATAGTACATCATGAAATCCCTTCAGTGGGTTATAGCTGTCATTTTAAAAATGAAATGCCAATAATAATAACCAATACTTATTATGTGCTGGATATTTTTTAATGATTATATCTACAAATTCATATCCACAATTTCAAAATCCATAAAGTTCTGAAAAACCCCAAAACTTAAAAAAATGCATTTCATGTTTGATGAGTACCGGGTGTGGTATATAAGAGATGAATCACTAAATTTTACAGCTAAAACTAATATTATACTGTATGTTAATTAGCTGGAATTTAAATAGAAACTTGGAAAAAAATATATTTGAGACAAAATCTGACCTTAATTCCTTTGGTGGCAAAATCTGACCTGAAACTGAGGGGAGTCTAGTTATAGCCTTTATTTGTGATTTGTGTGAATTATTCATATGTTTGGCTGTGGACAAATTAATGTTTGATTTTGGATACTTTTCTAAGCCCTGATGGGGTGTTATGTAATATGTGTTCTAGTCATCATACCACTTTCCTGAAATCCCCCAAGTTCTGAATTTTGAAACACATCAAGTCCCCCAATATTTTGGTAAAGACACTGTGAACTTGTAGATATTCATTTAATTCTCATGATAAGGCTACATATTTCTTACTGAAAGTCACGGAAAAAAAAAATTGAGGGACACTAATATTTCATTTAATTCTCACAACAACCCCTTGAGACAGGTTCTATTTTTAGTCCCATTTTATAGATAAGGAAACTGAGGTTTAGAGAGATTGCCATGTTCGAGATCACTCAATAAATGTTAGCACAAACATCTTCTTTATCCATTCATTTATTGATGGGCACTTAGGTTACTTCCATTATCTTGGCTATTGTAAATAACGCTGCCATGAAGATAGAGGTGGGCATATATCTATCTCTTGAGATTGTTTTCATTTTTCAGTAAATACTCAGATGTAGAATTGCTGGCTCATATATTATTAGTTTGTTGAGGAACTTCCACATTCCTTTCCATAGTGGCCACACCAACTTACATTCCCACTAACTTAGTCTTTGTCTTAATGTCTCTGTGGTATTTGCTTTTACCAGATATGCTTTCTTTTTTGGAACTCCTCTCCTTGTTTACCAAAGTCCACTGTTTTCCTTCTATCAGTCTGGTTGCTCCTTTTCAGTCTCTCTCTCTCTTTTTTTTCTTTTTAGTCTCTTTTTCAGAGTTTTCTTCTTCATCTGTCTCTTAGATACTGATCCCTGGGATTCTGTCCTTAACCATCTTTTATTTTCATCACATTCCATATAAGTGATATCACCTATGAACAGGGCATCAGTAATCTTTAATACATTGATGACTGCTAAATCTAAATCTCTTGCTTAGATTTAGCTGCTGAGCTTTGGACCCATAGAAATGATTGACCACCACAGACCCCAAAGATGTCTCTGAATCAACATGCGTCAAATTGAATTCGTCATTTTGGAAGGGTGGGAAACCTATTCCAGTGAATTGCATCATCATTTATCCTGTTGGCCATGTCTGAAATTTCCATTACTTTCTCACTCTCTTAACCTTCTGGTGTTATCTATGACAAATACTATGGATTCTATCACTATATCTTCTATAAACATCCATGCTACGAAGTTGGTGTTTTCTCTGGAAGGAAATGGTCAGTTATTGCAATATTTATCCTTGTTCTGGATAGCAAACAAAAATTGTTCTGAAAACAAAATGGAGAATACTTAGGAGGGTACAGAACTGGAGAAACTAGTTAGGACACTGTTAAAACATCACACAGAGGTGAGGAGGACCTAATGAAGACCACAGCAATACGGATGGAAAAAGGGGGATGTTTTTATACTATGATTGAGTTCATAGTTTTTAAATAAAATAGCACTTAAATATATACGCACATTTTTAGAAGAAGAACTGTGCAGTAATAAAAGTATTATTCATGTTATTTTAAGTTGCCATAATGGTAATAATTCGTTATGACAAGCAATAGAAAACTAATATCCACTTCTTGTAAATTTTTAAATCGTGTGCCAAAAATGTTGTCAGAGTCTTCTGTCTTCTATTTTTCTGATGATAAACCACTCCCAATGTTCTATTGTTCCTTTGAATGTAAGTTTCCTTTTTCTCTGGCTAAGATTTTCCGTATGTCTTCAGTTTTTCATTTGTTTGCTTGTTTGTTTGTTTAAAGGGGGGTTGGAGAGGAGGGACAGAGGGAGAGGGTGAGAGAGGATCTTAACCAGGCCCCACGCCCAGCATGGAGTCAAAATCAAGAGTCTTAACCGACTGAGGCTTAACTGACTGAAGCCACCCAGACACTCCTCTTATGTCTTCTGTTATAGAAGTTCTTCCAATATGTACCCAGAAGTTTGGGTTTTTATTTTTCTGTCTTTTATCTTTCTGGGGTTGGTAGTGCTTCTTGCATCTGTGGCTTGATGTCTTTCATTAGTTTGGGAAACTTCTCTGCTATATTTCCACCAGTACTGTTCTACCTTCATCTGTGTCTCCTCTCCTTAACTTCAATTACAAGTAGGTACAATTTTTTTTTTTAATCTTTCTCTATTTGTCTTAATGCCTGTTTCTGTTCATCTAATATCTTTGCAATTCAGACTGGGTATTTTCTTCTAAGAATGTTTTAGTGCAATAATTCTCTCTTCTGTTGTATCAAATATATTATTAAACCCACCTACTTCTGAAATAGTAATTTCTCTTACTGGATTTTTTAGTTCTAGAATTTCCTTTTGATAATTTAATAAGAATAAACCAATAAAATATTTAGTTTCCAGTTCTATCTTGTCATTTAATTCTTTGAACATTTAGTCATTGTTATTTTAAAATCCCTGTTAGATAACCGTAATATCTGCAACACCAAGGCCTGTTTTTATGTCCATTTTAACCTTAGGTTTTGGTTAGCTTTTATCAGTTGTATGCCGTATTATTTTTTACTTAGTGCCTAGTATTAAAGAGTAAAAAACTGCAGAGATAATTTAAGGCTCTGCATAACATTTTCTCAACCCATAGAGGATTTTCTTCAGCTTCTCGCAGCCATCTAAGTTGGGGGTAAATCACTTTAATCAAACCAGGGTGTGAAATGATTTGACGCTATGCTTAAGCTCCAATTAGGCTGGTCTATTTTGAATACAGCCTTATTATTGGGTGACCCTTTGAAGTTTCAACTGAAAACCTGGGTTGTTTATCAGGGACCCTCTTTCTGGATAGGCTCTGAATCCCAATTTTTATTCGCTGGGGTTTATGAAACTGCCAATATATTATTAACTTCTCAGCTTCTTAGCGGCTGCTTTCAAATTAACAACTGTTTTGAGGAGAAAAGTGGCTCCAAATGTCTGCCATCACTCTGAGTTTCCTCTTCGAGAAGAGGAATTGCGAGAATAGAGGATGTAAACATCCATGAAATCTCAATATACACGACTAAACTGCTTTCAAAATAGTGGTCTCACTTCATACTCTCATTGCTTTGTATGAGAATGCCTGTTTTGCAGAGGTTCACTTTTGATTAATTTACATGTGTAGTCTTTTCTTTTGCATTACCATTTATGGTTCTTACTAAATTGTGGATATAACATTTTATTCTTCTTTGAAGTCCCTAGAATTCCTCCATGTCATCCTTATCCTACTGTTATTGAATTCTCTGTGGTATGTTTTAATTTCTTAACAAGATGTCTTTTTGTTTTTAAGACTCGCTTTTTTTGCATGGGAGATGAGCACTAGTTTGAATTTTGCTTTTAAAAGGATAAGACACTAGAATAGTTCAGTTATCCCTTTGTTATCATACATGGAATATGTATAGTTGCTTTTCAAAAATCTTTCATTATTTAAGTGAACTATTTATTTATTGATCTTAAATTTTTATTTTATGTACATAAGAATAAATTGGCTCATATGAAAGAAAATATTACATCACCCATATCAGAGCTAGTCATTTCATCTGCCTTCCTTTTGAGGTAAGTCCAAAAGCTATAAGAAAATACTTCACACAGTACATAGAAATTCACCAAGGCAGGGTTGTTAAACTGCTATCCCACAGTCTTTAGTAGTTATCTTTTTCTCTTTCCAATAAGTCTTTCCATTTTTCTTTAGTAGGAAAGGGACTTGAGACCTCTGCTTATAAGTCATTATTTGATGAGAGTGTACAATGATGTACCAATCATTCTGTCAGGAATCTTTGCATGGGACTGATTTGTAAAGAGATTGAAGAGACATATGGCTATGTAACTTTTTAAAAAACAATGACTTGCTATCATTTAAGTCCTGATTTATCTAGTTCTTGGGTTTTTCTTGATAGCTTCATGCTACTTATCTGCCTTTAGGTTTCTACATCTTTAAAGTTTGCTAAAATTACCTTTAGAGTTTCAGTTCTTCCAATATACACCTACCTAACATTCTTCATACAGATGGGCATCTGTGTTCATAGTTGTGGGGGGTCTAACAAAGGGGTTGGCATTTAGGACCTCCTAAATTTTTAAGAGACAAACAGGGAGACTCAGGGAACTTGATTCAGTTCATTGGTATTATAAGAGAAAAGCCCTCAGACTGAAAGTTCTGGTAATAGATCCTTAATGTAACGAAGAGGTAAGTTAGTACATCATTATCCTCAGGTTTTAAAACATCTGAGGGAATAATAACTAGGACTTAGTTTGAATTAGAGTCCTTGGGGAATATGAATAGATTTGTAATATCATAAGCTATTTTGGACCAAAACTATGCATGTAGCTGTCATTATTTTGGTGAGGCCCATCTCAGTTTACACCTTACTACCATCCTGATTCTAGATTTATAGAATGGAGAATTGCCTGGGGGGTAGAGAAGGTGAACGGGTGGGAAGGTAGCCTTAATGTAGTTTGGTTACTCCTGAATCATCCAGAACTGACCTGGAAGCTAATACACGGTCTTAGATATAGAGGAAAGGATCATGTGTAGCCAGTGAAAATTCTAATGATGTCTCCATCTTGCTTCTTGTTTGCCTACTAACTTTTTCCCCTCCTGGAGGAAGATACTAAATATTCTTAGAGATGATGAATGATAGTAGGAAAGAAACAACATATTTTATTGAAAACAACCAAATTGAGAATTGGCTTCTGTTTCTAACCAAGATAGAATAACAGAAACTATATTTGGCCACTCACCTGAAAAACTAAAAATCTGGAAAAAATTATATGAACCAATATTTTTCAAGATATTGGACACTGGCCACTGAAGAATAGTGATCTCTGAAAGACAGGAAATAAATGAGGTGAGCCTTAAAATTTTCCCACATTATTGCCTTGAGAGAGTTTCCAGGCTGTGTCACAGAAAAGTGGAGCCAGGTAAAGCCTGATGGATCTTTTCACTTGAGGAGATGGAGCTGAGAGCCTGGAGAGACCAAGGTGGCAAGAGGTCATAGGCAGAGTTACCAGAGAGGAGATTGCTGCTAAAGAGAAAGTTCTGGAGATTTTCAGAAGATTCCCATTAAGTATTCAGCAGAGGACTGATTAGCACATGCCTTTGAGTAAACTCTCTAAGACAGGATAACAAGAGCACCTGAAAGGATTAGGGACACCAGCACTCAGAACGCTCCCAGGATCAGGAAAAGTACGTGAGTGCATGTTCCCATCAGCCAGACTAAAAACCTCACAATTCATGGGCCATTGGGTAGAGTGCTCAGAAGAGTCTTGCCTCAATAGTGAGGATTAATTAGCCATTGCTCTGCTGCCAGCTAACAACTTTTGTTTTTTTTGGTTTATTTATACATTTTTAAATTAAAATTCAATTAACATATAACATATTACTAGTTTCAGAGGTAGAGTTCACTGATTCATCAGTCTTATATAATACCCAGTGCTCATTACATCATGTGCCCTCCTTAATGTCCATAACCCAGTTACCCCATCCTTCCCTTCCAGCAACCCTCAGTTTGTTTCCTATGAGTAAGAGTCTCTATAGTTTGTCTCCTTCTCTGATTTTTGCCTTGCTTTATTTTTCCCACTTGTTCCCTATGATCCTGTTTTGTTTCTTAAATTCCACATATGAGTGAGATCATATGATAATTCTTTCTCCAACTGACTTATTTCACTTAGCATAATACACTCTAGTTCTATCTGTGTCCTTATAATTGGCAAGATTTCATTTTTGATGGCTGAGTAGTATTCCAGTGTGTGTGTGTGTGTGTGTGTGTGTGTGTGTGTGTGTGTATGTATATATATATACCACATCTTCTTTGCCCATTCATTTGTCAATGGCCATCTGGGCTCTTTCAATAGTTTGGCTATTGTGGACATTGCTGTTATAAACACTGGGGTGGAGGTGCCCCTTGGATCACTACATTTGTAACTTTGCGGTATAAACCTAGTAGTGCAATTGCCGTGTTGTAGGGCAGCTCTATTTTCAACTTTTTTGAGGAACCTCCATACTGTTTTCCAGAATGGCTACACCAGCTTGCATTCCCATCAACAATGTAAGAGAGTTCCCTTTTCTCCCCATTGTCTCCAACATCTGTCGTTTACTGACTTGTTAATTTTAGCCGTTCTGACTGTGTGAGGTGGTATCTCATTGTGGTTTTGATTTGTATTTCCCTGGTGTAAAGTGATGTGGAGCACTTTTTCATGTGTCTGTTGGCCATTTGTATGTCTTCTTTAGAGAAATGTCTGTTTATGTCTTCTGCCTATTTTTGATTGGATTTTTTGTTCCTTGGGTGTTGAGTTTGATAAGTTCTTTATAGATCTTGGATACCAGTCCTTTATCTGATAAGACATTTGCAAATATCTTCTCCCATTCTGTCAGTTGTCTTTTGGTTTTATCCACTGCTTCCTTTGCTGTGCAAAAGCTTTTTATCTTCATCAAATCCCAATAGGTCATTTTTGCCTTCATTTCCCTTGCCTTTGAGACATGTCTAGCAAGAAGTTGTTACAACCAAGGTCACAGAGGTTACTGCCTGTGTTCTCCTCTAGGATTTTGATGGATTCCTGTCTCACATTTGGGTCCTTCATCCATTTGAGTCTACTTTTGTGTATGGTATAAGTAAATGGTCCAGTTTCATTCTTCTGCATGTGGCTGTCCAATTTTCCCACACCATTTGTTGACAAGACTGTCTTCTCTCTATTGGATATTCTTTCCTGCTTTGTTGAAGATTAGCTGACCATAGAGTTGAGGGTCCATTTCTGGGCTCTCTATTCTGTTCCACTGATCTAGGTGTCTGTTTTTGTGCCAGTACCATACCGTCTTGATGATTACAGCTTTGTAATAGAACTTGAGGTCCAGGATTGTGATGCCACCAGCTTTGGTTTTCTTTTTCAAAATTCCTTCAGTTATTCAGGGTCTCTTCTGGTTCCATACAAATTTTAGGATTATTTGTTCCAGCTCTGTGAAAAAAGTTGATGGTATTTTGATAGGGATTGCACTGAATGCAGAGATTGCTCTAGGTAGTATAGACATTTTACAGTATTTGTTTTTCCAATCCATGAGCATGGAACGTTTTTAAATTTCTTTGTGTCTTCCTCAATTTCTTTCAAGAGTATTCTATAGTTTTCTGAGTACAGATCCTTTGCCTCTTTTGTTAGGTTTATATCTAGGTATCTTATGATTTTTGGTGCAATTATAAATGGGATTGACTCCTTAATTTCTCTTTCTTCTGTCTCATTGTGTATGGAAATGCAACCCATTTCTGTGCATTAATTTTATATCCTGCCACTTTGCTGAATTCCTGTATGAGTTCTAGCAATTTTGGGGTGGAGTCTTTTGGGTTTTCCACACAAAGTATCACGCCACCTTCGAAGAGTGAGAGTCTGACTTCTTCTCCGCCAGTTTGGATGCCTTTTATTTCTTTTTGTTGTCTGATTGCTGAGGTTAGGACTTCCAGTACTATGTTGAACAACAGTGGTGATAGTGGACATCCCTGCTCTGTTCTGACCTTAGGGGAAAAGCTCTCAGATTTTCCCCACTGAGGATAATACTTGCTGTGGGCTTTTCGTAGATGTCTTTTATGATATTGAGGTATGTTCCCTCTATCCCTACACTGTGAAGAGTTTTAATCAACAAAGGATGCTGTATTTTGTTAAAGGCTTTTTCTACACCTATTGAGAGGATCATATAGTTCTTGTCCTTTCTTTTATTAATGTAGTGTATCACATTGATTGAGCCAATTTTCTGAAAGTGCTTCTACAGCAGCACCTGTACCATTCATGTGTATAAATCAGGTAATTGTACATCGAGCCACTTCACTGTGTACGTAATTAGTCTACTTTACATATGTAAATCAATTATCTTATATACAGTTTGCCAACTTCTTGCTTTCCTTTATTTTTCCCCCACGTTGTAAGTTCAGATAGATCAGATTCCCGAAATACCATTTTAATAAACTACCAGTTTTTTGTTTTTTGTTTTTTCTCAAGCCATTTAGGGATATTTCCAATTCCTCCATCTGATAATAAAACACAAGGACAAAGTTCAAAGAAGCTGTTAAGTCCCTACTGATTCATTATATCAGGAAGCTGCTTTACTTGTACTGGATGTTCCCAATGCTTTTATTCAATCTTTTCTGCTCTCACAAAAGAACATTTCACTATGCTCAGGTGTCTCCAACTGTCACATAATTCCAAGTGACAATACTGAGAAATGACAATACAATTAGATTACAGATTTGATAGGCATAAAACACAATGACTGATCTCATTCAATTTTTTTAAACTCTGGGCAAAGATCTATACCTTCTAACCTTGCCCATTTAGGTCTACCTGAATCTCCACTCAAATGCTAATCTACCAATAATTCCAGATGGGAAAAAAATTAAAGATGCATTATTGAAAATGTTTCAAAGGATATAAAGATACAGAATTTTGTTCAAGACTACATTAAGGATCAGCACAGCATTAGATCTCAAATATACAAACATAAGCATGAAGTAAACCTTGAAAATTCTCCATTTATTTAAGGCAAAATGTTTTAAGTTCATAATGTATATTCTGTTACTTAGGTGAAGTTTAGATGACTAAAAGTTTTGCTTTGCTTTAATATGTGATTTAACTAAACTATAAAGCAATCTTAACAGAGAAAAACAAAGTAATTCTCAAATCATAATATGCTGCCTATTTTTAAAGAACACAACTGGTTATTTAAAAAAACTTTTAAACTTCTATAAAAACCATGATAGAAAAAATATAAAGTACTTAAACAATACAATTTATATGTGTGTCACTGCAGAAAAACCAGCAGAACATTCTGAAAGAAATACAATAATCAAATGCTAATAAAATCATAATGAACACAATAAATGTTATTACAGTGAACCAATGAAGGTTTTACTAGTCCTGAGTTTAATAAAAGCAACTATTAAAAACACTTGTGAATTTCATCAGAATTCATGATTACCTCACTTTAATAATATTCAATGAAAATTAGAAAAACTACCTTCTTCTAGGACTGGCAGTTACCTTAACAGGGCACCTTCCCAGATGTATGCCTGCATCGGAAAGAACTGTCCAAACCTACTCTCAGGAGACTCTACAGTTTCCCTTTGGTGACTTGCTTGGTATTCAACACCATTTCTGATATGGTTTTTTCCCCATAAATGTAAATACCTGGTTCTGTGGTTTATGACATTAGTATTCAATGAGGACAGAAAAAAAAATCACGGCTTACCATTTTTGTCTAATGAAGCCTCACTTAATTTTCTCTCATACCCTAGCACCTGGCACAGAGCCTCTGTCACATGTTAGCTGAACAAAATACGGATGAATAAATCAATTTTATAATGAAATCTCTTTTATGCTTGTTCTTCTGCAAGGCAAAGAATCCCTGTCTTTTATTGTGGAGATGTTTCCTCTTAGTCATTAATAGCCTTCGTGGCTTTCCTTTAATTTCCTAATGTGTCTTAAAAGCATGAGGCCAGAAAGGAGCACAATGTTCTGCTGAGGCTGTGACCAGTCAGGAACATACTAAAGGAAGGGTTTCCTGGTGTCGATGATACGTAAACATGCAGTCATTCCGAGACCACACTGTGAATTTCCACACGTAGAATAATGTTGAATCACTTACCTCAAGAACCAACCACAGCTTGTCTCCATTTATTTTATCCTTCTTAAAGTACATGCCATAGAACCTCACCACATTGGGGTGGTCGGAAAGCGTCTTTCAGATGTTATACTCTGCTTCAATCTCTTCATCGATATCCTAGTTTTGAAAAGTCATAGGAAGAAAACCATGAGAAAAACATGAATTATGTCAAAGAGACACATTAGAGCACACCAAGTAGAGAATTTAATTTTGTCAAAGCAAGGTTATAATAATGGCTTTTACTGTGCTCAATTGTACGTATTGAAATTTCTCATGCCATTATGTAAGGGGAGAGATTGTGATTTTCCCGCTAATCAAATACATCTCTAATTATGTTCATTTCACTGAGTTAAAAAGGGACAAATGAAAGACTATTTTTGTATGCAATTAGAAAGAAACATACATGAAGAAGGACTCCAGAGAATATTCCTTTCTTTGCAGTGTTAACTTTGTTTCACTGGCAAAGCCATTGACTTGAAATAAAAACTTTTAGCTGGTTCATTTTGTTCCTTTGAAATACAGGATATGTAGAAGCCTTCAAAAACTAGTCATATAAGGAATAAATTCCTACTTTTCCAAAAAAGTAAAATCAAGTTAGACTTAAGATGGCATCCAGGCTTTAGTTAGCGAACAGCCCATTTGCCAGAAGTACAACAGGTTGCTACCCTGCCAACAAAAATGCAAGACAACAACCACTGAGTCGTGTTTTTAGAAAACCACAATACATGAAGCGACTCAGAGTAATAATAAGAGAAAACCTTCGAATGCTGTTCTAACAGTAACATTTAGTGTCCACTTTGTTTTATAACAAAATCATGTAATCACAGAGCCGGATTTAGACCAGAGCTCCAATTTGAGAAAAAGAAGCTAAAGCTCAGAGAGGCTGGTGACAGAGCTGGTTAGGGTAACACGCAGGACTGGCCGGCAAGTCCACTGCCTCCTCCCTTCTAATCCCATTCATTTTATCCCTTTCTCAGATAGAAACGTACTATATCAAAATTCATAACAGTAAGGCTCTTTTAATTAAAAAAAGCCACTTGGTAAAATGCTTGGGATGCATTTAAATTTATTTTATTAAGATTATAATCTCTTGGTTATAAATCTTTTTTATTTGGCTTGTGACATGATGAATGAAGAGGAAATCAATAATTCTGAGAAAAACATATATGTACCATGACAAGAATAAAGGCAGCAAAAGAACCAATTTCATACCATGGTTATGAAACCGATATATTTCATTAAAGCAATAGAACAAAACATGATTTTTAAGGTTCACAGGATATGAAACAGGAGTAAATTATAAAAGAAAAATGGCCATATGTACTCATAATCCATTTGTCCTTCCGCATTAAGAAGTACAGGAATGGGAGAGACATGCTGGTTATGGGGCCAGACACGGGATCCAGCTGGAGCCCTTCCTCTTGCCACCATGAACACTAACCCATACTTTCAAAGAGCAGAGGAGAGAGGTACAGTCACTGTGGTATGGCTTAATTTGTGTCTCTCTTCCTTCAGATTAAATAGTAAGAACTGGGGCACCTGGGTGGCTCAATTGGTTAAGCATCTGCCTTTGGCTCAGGTCATGATCTCAGGGTCCTGGGATGGAGCCCTATGTCAGGCTCCCTGCTCAGCGGGGTGTCTCCTTCTTCCTCAGCCCCTCCCCCACCCCCAATCCCCACTCACGCTCTCTCTCTCTCTCAAATAAACAAATAAAATCTTTTAAAAAAATGGTAAGAACTTTCCAATAGGGAAATATGAAAACATTCAGCATCAGTTAAGCCTGGACATAGTTGTCTCTCTCTTTTTTTTCTTCCAGTGTATCTAATTTATTGCTTGAAAATTCATTGCTCTCCTCTGTTCAAAATAATATGAAACGCTGTAGTTATAATGGGTTTGGTAGAAATAAGCAATCAAAAAAGAAAGCACAACCCTAAGATGCACAGAGACCTGGAGACTTTTTGCAGAGTCCTACAGTTTGTTAGTGTAAGAGCTGTGACAAGGACCAGGAGTCTCATGTCCTTCCCAAAACACATCACGTCATCTCTGTCATGTCACACCCCACCATGTGTGCAAGAGTCAAGTAACTGGAGAAACTGCTCTCGATAGAACTTTGGCTATTATCTGGCTCACCCACATGCTGTGGGAGAGCTACATATTTCCCAGGAGATGAGAATGTTCCAAAACAGCCAGTTATCCTTCCCAGAAAAACAACAACAACAACAACAACAACAACAACAACAAAACAGGGTGGGAGACCTCATCAACTTCTTTATGGTCTTCATGGCCAAAAAAAAAAAAAAAAAAAAGGCCTAGAAGGTTCCTTATCACACAAGTGCTATTCCAAAAAAAAGCAAGAGGATCCCGACTGGGGTATCATTTGAAGAGGCCATATGCACATGCAATTTCCGTTCTTCATAAGGAAACTCACCCTGATTATAAGTGAATACCATTTCTGCTTTGGAAACATTTCAGCAAACCTGAAAATTAATTTCCCATCTCCGAAAGAAATATCATCTAAAATAAAATATTTCTGGGTTCGCTTAAGAGACATTCTGCCTGAAGCCTAAATAAATGCAGGAGGAAAAAGAGATTTGGCCAAGATGACATTTTAGAATTACTTCTAGACCCTTGAGTCTGTGTTCTTACAATTTTTTTGAAATCTAAAATAACATTAAATCAACCATTGAGCTATGGAGAGCTGCACTTATTTACTTACTTGTATATTTGCTCAATTATTAAATATTTATTGGTCCCTATTGTATATATTAAGTATATAACAAGAAAAACCTAACAAATAGACTTCTTTTTTTTTACATTTTCAACTGTAGTTGACATTGTGACAAATAAATCAAGTTACCTACAGACTTTTTAACTGTTTAGTACAAATAAAAACGAAGTTAATCAGAAAAAAAAAAAAAAGGAAAAACAACGTGACATACCTGAATCGGGTCTAGAATTTTCACTGCTGCTTTTTGGCCATTTTTCTTATTCAACACTTTAAAAACCTTCCCGTAAGTTCCTTTGCCAATCGTTTCAGTGATTTCTCATGTATCAGAAGGATCAGGAAAGTTATCAAAGATGATTGTCTTTCCAGTTAATGGAAGCATCTCACAAGTTTAAATCACTGCAGAGAAAAAGCACAGCTTCAGCTACATTTGATTGGGGATATTAAATGGCACACATAAACTCATGGGAAATTACCTAACATTTCACTGATATGATGGAAAATATACAGCAGTAACCAAATGTACTCAGAATTATAGAAAATTTTAACTTCAATTCTTTTTGCAAACAGATTAATATGAGTTTAATAATACTTTGTAAATAGGACTTTATTTCTATGTTTAATATAGTCCCATATTAATTGCTCTTCATTCTTTTCATATTAAAATAAGAGGCACATATTTAAATCACTTTGATATACTGCTTTATACTCAGATATTAATACAATGAATCAAATAATTTAAGATTAACCTTAAAGATGATAAAATTCAATGTAGTCAAGGCAAATCCCACACTTTGAGGTGATTGTGTCTTATATCACTCCTCTATGTAAAACCCAATAATGGGTCCCCTCATATTGCTTTTAGGATGAAATTTAACACAACCTACCAGGTCCTTTAAAGTATGGCCCTTGCTTAATGTCCTAGCCTCATGTCTCAACTCTTCTTCTCCCAGACACTACAAACCAGTCACCGGGATCCTTTAAAGTCATTTATTTCTTGCTTAAGGATCTTAGTAGACATGAATCCCTCCCATTTTCTGCCTGTGGTTTCTTTATTAAATTCCAGCACCTTCTTATCTTTCAGATCTTGGCTTAGATGTCATTTCCTCTGAATGTGACCACTCTCCATCCCACTTGGGTTGCATGCCCCACCCCTGTACTTGCATAGCACTCTACCCATGTTTATCAGATCTTATGATATGCCCAACACCTGGCACAGTGTTGAAATAACTAAGAGAATACAGCCAATGAGGTCACGTGACTTTTAAAAGGAGATGTTATATGTAACCTGAAATAAGATCCCAGGTTTCTTGACTTCCCAGTAGTGTTTTTAACTTTCTATAGTCTTCCTCTATTACATTCAACCATTTGTATATAACCACAAAAAAACCACACACACAAAAGAAGTAACAGAAAGAGCTCCCAGAACTTCTGGTGGCCCTTACATTTTTCTCGATTATCTGTGCAAAACCTCACAATCTTCAATGTTAAAAAGTTGCATGCAGTTGTACATGCATACACGCAGAACACATCTATTAATAAATAGGTATTAGTACTACAATAACGTTAGCCCATGAAATTCATTGGTCTAACCACAATTTTCAATCTCAGCCACACTACTGATCCACTGAGTCCTCACTTTCCTTATAGCCATCAACCATGTTCAGTCATCACTCCTTCTCCATTTGCTTCTTCCTCAGCATAAATTCCACAGCTTGAGTTATTATGACTTCCTTGCAAACACCCTCAACATACTCTTCTTCCTCTTTCTCCACCATCAGTCTCCCAGGATAAAAAAAACCAAGTCTGTTAAACCCTACATGTCTTCACACCTGTGCCTGTAGCTAGAGAAAAACCACACAAGCATATTGACTGGTTTCACTTCAAATTCAGAATAACAAACCTACAAGTAGACCCTCGACACTGCCTAGAATTCCTACTGTGCTTCCCTGGTTTGTCTATTCCTTTCTCATTATTTCACAGTGATCCCTCTCCTCACATTTTTCTGTCCTCAATTGTTCTTCTTTGCTATCTATCCCTGCCCACAAAATTTCCCAACTGATGCCCTTACTTAATAATTAATTGAAAAGATAAAAGCAACAGTAAATGCCTTAAAACTACAAACTTCTCATCCTGAAAACTACAAACCAATAAGCATCAAACATGAGTTCATTCTCATTATCCATCATCGATTTTTGCTGTTTGGCCTCAATTAGTCTATTTCTTCAGTTCCTTCTCAGCCTTCAGATTTTGGCTCAAACATCACTTTCTCAGAAAGGACTTTCTTGACCAACCTTCGTAAAGTTAGCTATCCCCACATATTTTATTTCTCCTTTAGAATGTAAGCTACAAAGGAGTATAGACTTTATTTTTACTACTGTATCTGCAATTCCCAGAACAATGCCTAGCACATGGTAGGCAATTAGTAAATCTGGCTAATTGGGCAAATGTTTACCTGTTAATTCTGACAACACAGACCTTAGCTATCTTGTTCACATCCAAATCTAATAATGCCTAACTCTGTGCCTGGCATATAGTAGATGTTAAATATACAGCTGTTGAATAAATTAATCAATATGGTTCTTCAAAAGAAGTTTCTAAATGAGGGAGAAAAAAAGGATTAGGGAGAGCTGAAAAGAATTTGAAAATCTAAACAAAATAAGGATCATGCTCTGATTCATTGTACTTAAGGGCACATCATCTCATAAATGGCTATGAATGCCTGCTAAAAATTACATCACTACATAAAAACACACTTATGAATAGGTCTTAGAACACTTAATCTTTATGAAATTTGTGCCTTTGATCCAAAATGCAATGGAATAAGTAGGAGGTAATCAGTAATAATCATCCACTTTAGTGATTTCATAATCAGTGACAAGATAACTACTTCTTACATCTATGTACTTGAGTCATGCAAATAAGCATTTATGCCAACCATCTAATGTAAAAGTTAGACCAAAAGACCAAATTAAATCTTGTTAAATGCCTGAAATAAGCGTTTTTAACCACAAGAAACATTCATTATATGGAATACTGCTTTTCAAGTGGTAATGTTAGTGAATACAATTTTAATTTCTGCTACATTAATTATTAGGAAGTAACTATTGGTATTTAAATATACAGGCATAAGAATGACTGAACACCTAATGTGTGCAGAGAATTTTAGAGTCTTGGGGATACAAAGATAAGCAACTCATGGATAGATATATATAAGTAATATTATGAAAAGTGGCGGATAATAGAAACAAGCCTAAAGTGCTATAGTAGCCCAGGTGAAGGAGCAATTAATTCTGAAGTGATCACGAAAAGATACAGAAAATAAGCAGTTTTGGAGCTGGACATTGAACATGAACAGAAGTTTGTCCAAAACATAATTTCCTCTTTAACAATTCTTGGTAAGATAAATATTTAAAGCAGTACATTGTTATATTATAAAAAAAATATAAAACAATAATCACAGAATAACAAAAGCAAAGGTGTTTTGGAAACAGAGTACACCTAGTCAAATCTCATTTAAAACAAACAAAACTCCCAACAAGTAGGTAAAATGAAGTTGAAATGACTTCCTCAAAATTAAACATTAAAAAAGTCAAAACCTTAAAATAGAAGCAAGTTCTTCTGAATCTTAAGCTATACTTTTTCCAGTACTGATAGATTATTATTATTTAAGAATAAACAAAATGTCAGTTAATAAACAACTAATTATTTAATGATTATAGTAGGTTGTATTCTACATGGCAATGAATGTTCATATTTTTTTCTAGTCCTTTAGCACTCACAGAATAAAAAATAATTCTCTAGTTCATAAAATGAAAACTAACTTCTTAATTATATGATCATATGGGCTAAATAACGTTTTGGTATATATACTTACTATATTTTGACATATGTATTTACCATAATTCCAAAAAGGTACTTCAATTTTAAAATCTACATTTTAAAAATGAAGAATCATCTCTCTGAATTGATTTATTATATATTGAACTGCTGAGGGTTTTCTTGGTCACTATAGAAAAAAGACCATATTACAATGAAAAAAGTATCTTACTTCAGGATCTTATCATTCATCTCAACACTTATTTTGATTGCTTTTGTAAACCTTACCTTTATTCTTCTTTACTAAAATAATCAAACTGCCCTCATGCTCATTCTAAAACACAGCAGGACTGATCTCCCATTGGGCTGTGTCTTCCCTCTGCCTGGAATGCTCTTTCTCCAGATATCCATATTGCTTACTCCCTCACTTCCTTTAATTCTTGCATCAGCCATCACCTCCTCAATAAGTCCTATCCTAACCATCCTGTTTAAAATGTTGCCTTGCCCTCCTCCATTCTACCCTACCTCAAAACCCCTGGTCTCCCTTTCCCTGCTCTGTTTTCATAACAGTTTTTACTTCCTTTCATGCTATATAACTTCCTGTTTATTATGTTTTACTTATTGTTTTTCTATACTACTGGAATGTAAGCCTATGAGCATTGAAATTTTATCCAAGTTGTTCACTGATTTATCCCAAAGACTCTAAACCCATGACTGGCACAGAGGAAGTTCTCAATAAGTATTTGTTGAATACTGGATAAAGATGAATAAACACAGTAGCTAGAAAAATTTCAGATGATTTTACCAATGAATTCAATCAAATATTTAAGAAAGAAAGAATGTCATCTTATGCAATCTTTTTTCAGGGACTAGAAATAGAGGGAACACCTGAAAGCACCTAAAAAGAGATAGAAATTAAAAAAAAAAAAAAAAGAAAGAACCAAACAGAAATCCCAGATATGAAAATTAAAATACTTGAATTGAAAAAAATCCCCTAGAGGAGTTTAATAACAGACTTGAACAGGCAGAAGAAAACCAGCAAACTTAAAGCCAAGTCATTTGAAATTATCAAGTCTGAGGAGCAAAAAGAAAAAAGAATGTAGAAAAATGAACAGAGCCTAAGGGACTTCGGAGATACCATCAAGAGGACCAATATAAGCAAAGAAGGAGAAGGAGGAGAGGGAGGGGGTGGGGGAGGAGGAGGAAGAGGAAGAAGAAAAAGGAGAAAGAGAATGAGGCAGGGAGATTATTTGAAGAAATAATGACCAAAAACATAAATTTAAGGAAAAGACAGGGATGTACAAATCCATGCAGATGGATCTACAAATCCAAGAGGCCCAACAAACTGCAAGGATAAATCCAAAGAAACCCATACTGAGACACATTATTATGAAGCTATCAAAAGACAAAGACAAAGAAGGAATCTTAAAGGCAACAAGAGAAAAGCAACTCAACATTTACAAGATTTTCCAGCAGAAACCTTATAAGTCAGAAGGCAGTGGGGACAATATAGTTAATGTGCTGAAAGAAAAACTTGTCAAATGAGAATTTTATATGCGGCAAAGCTGTCCTTCGAATACAAGAAAGAAATTAACATTTCCCCAAATAAATAAAAGCTGAGTGAGTTCATTACAACTAGATCTGTCCTACAAGAACTGCTAAAGAGAGTCCCACAGGTTGAAATAAAGGATGCTGGACATTATATAATGATAAAAGGATTAACTCACCAAGAAGATATAACAATTATAAATATATATGCACAAAACATCAAGGCTCCAAAATATATAAAATAAACATTGATGTAATTGAATAAGAAATAAATAGCTCTACAATAATAGCAGAAAACTTCAATAGCCTGCCTTCTGCAACAGATAAAACAATGAAACAGAGATCAGTAAGGAAATATAGGTCCTGAACAACACTGTAGACCAATCTGATCTAACAGACACATACAGAATGCTCCATCTAACGATAGCAGAATACACATTTTTCTCAAGTGTAAATGGAACATTCTTCAAGATAAACCATATGTTAGGCCACAAAACAAGTCTTAATAAAATTTAAGACTGAAAACATACAAAATACCTTTTTCAATCAGAACATAATGGAACTAGAAATCAGTTGAAAGAAAATGGAAAATCCACATATATGTGGAAATTAAACAACACACTATTGAACAATTAATGAGTCCTACAAGAAATCACAAGGAAAATTAGAAAATATCTTGAAGCAAATGAGACTACAATACAGCAAAACTTAGGGGATGCAACAAAAGCAGTGCTAAGAGGCAAATTAATAAGTATAAAAGTTTATGTTAAAAAAGAAGAAAAATCTCAAGTCCTAATTATACCCTAAAACTAGAATTAGAGGAAGAGGAACAAATTAAACCCAAAAGTAATAAAAAGAAATAATAAATATTAGAGCAGTGATAAATAAAATAGAAAAGAGAAAAACAATAGAAAAAAATCAACAAAACCAAGAGTTTGTTCTTCAAGAGATAAACAAAATTGACAAACCTTTAGTTAGACTAAGAAAAAAAATGGAGAAGACACAAATAAGTAAAACCAGAAATGAAAGAGGGGGCATTACTACTGATTTAATAAAAATAGAAGGGATTGAACTAGGACGATTACATGCCCACACAATGGATAAACTAGATGAAATGGACAAATTCCTAAAAACACACAAGCTACCAAGACTGAATCATGAAAAAATTAAAAATCTGAATAGGCCTATAATTAGTGAGGAAATGGAATCAGTAATCAAAAAACTCTCAACAACAAAAGAAGCCCAGGACCACATAGATTTCCTGGTTAATTCTACTAAACATTAAAGGAAAATTAACACTTAAACAAAAATTAACACCTTAAACTCTTAACAAGCAAGGACTAAGAATCCTTAAACTCTTCCAAAAATATAAGAGGAATGACCAGTGCCTAACTCATTCTATGAGTCCAGTTTTACCCTGATACCAAAGCCAGGCAAAGACCCTACAAGAAAAGAAAACTGCAGACCAATATCCCAATAAACACTGATACGAAAATCTTCAAATAAAATACCATCACTCTGAATTCAATAGCATATTCAAAGGGTCTCAACAGCATATTTAAAGGATCATATACAATGACCAACTGGGATTTATTCCTGGAATGCAAATCAATCAATGAAAATCGACCAATGAATACATGTCATTAACAAAATGAAGAGTAAAGAAATGATCATTTAAATTGATGCAGAAATGCATCTGATAAAATGTAATACTCATTTAAGATTAAAAAAAATATTCTAAACTAAGAATAGAAGAAAACTCCCTGGACATAATAAAGGCCATCTATGAAAAACCCATCGCTAACATCACACTCATTGGTGAAAGACTAAAAGCCTTTCTTCCAAGAACAGGAACAGGCAAGGAAGCCTACTTTTGCCATTTCTATTCAATACAGTACCAGAAGTCCTTGCCAAAGCAAGCAGTCAAGAAAAAGAAAAAACATCCATGGATAAAGAAGATGTAGTATATACATAAAATGGAATACTAGTCGGCCATCAAAAAAATGAAATCTTGCCATTTGCAACAATGTGGATGGAACTAGAAGGTATCAGGCTAAGCAAAATAAGTCAATCAGAGAAAGACAACTATCACATGATTTCACTCATATGTGGAATTTAAAAAACAAAACAGAGGAGCATAGAGGAAGGGAGGGAAAAATAAAACAAGACGAAATCAGAGAGGGAGTCAAACAAAAAGAGACTATAGGAAACAAACTGAAGGTTGCTGCAGGGGAGAGGAGTGGGGAGATGGGGTAACTGGGTGATGGGCATTAAGAAGGGCATGTGATGTAATGAGCACTGGGTGTTATATAAGACAGATGAATCACTGAACTCTAACTCTGAAACTAATAATACCCTATATGCTAATTAATTGAATGTAAATAAAATTAAACTAAAAAAAAGGAATAAAGCCTTCCCGTATCAAAAGTAAAAAAAAAAAAAAGACATCCAAATTGAAAGAGAAGATTAAAATTATCTCTATTTCTCTATTCACACATAACTTGATCTTATATGTAAAGAACCCTAAAGAAGGCACAAAAAGACTGTTAGAACTAATCAATGAATTCAGAAAAGTTTTGGGGTGCAAAATCAGTTTCATTTCTATACACTAACAATGAATCTGAGAAAAATTCAGAAAACAGTTCTATTTACAATAGCACTAAAAAGAATAAAATACTTAGGAATAAATTTAAGCAAGGCAGCAAGAGACTTGTACAGTGAAAACTATAAAACACTGTTGAAAGATATTAAACAAGACACAAAGAAAGGTAAAGACATCCTGTGTTCACATATTGGAAGATTTGATATTGTTAAGATGTCAATACTATCCCAAACAATTTATAGATGCATTCCCTATCAAAATCCCAAAAAAGAAATAGAAAAAAATCCATCCTAAAATTCATATGGAATCTCAAAGAATCTTAACACAAACAATACTAAAAAGAAGGATAAAGTTGGAGGTCTCACACTTCCTGATTTCAAAACTTACTTCAAAGTTACAATAATCAAAACAATGTGATACTGGCATAAAGACAGACATACAGAACAAAAGAATAAATTAGAGAGCCCAAAAATAAAACTTCACATATACGATGTTCAAATGATTTTCAATGATTTTCAACAAGACTGCCAAGACCATTAAATAAGGGAAGAACAATCTTTTCAACAACTGGTGCTGAGAAAACTGGATAACCATATGTAAAAGAATGAAGTTGAATCCTTATGTTACACCATATACAAAAAATTAACCCCCTGCATCAGGCTCCCAGATCAGAGGGGAGTCTGCTTGGGACTCTGTCTCTTTCCGTCTGCCCCTCCCCCCCATGATCACTCTCTCTCAAAAAAATAAATAAACCTTTAAAAAAAAAAGAAAGATTGAAAAAATTAACCCCAAATGCATCGAAGACTTAAACATAAGAGCTAAAACTATAGAACTTAGAAGAAAACATAGGGGGAAAAGCTTCATAACAGTGGATGTGGCAATGACTTCTTGGATATGACACTAAAACACAGGCAACAGAAAAAAAATAGATAAACTGGATTTCATAAAAACTCTTGTGAATCAAAGGACACTATCAACAGAGTGAAAAGACAACCTGCAGAATTAGAAGAAAATATTTGCAAGTCATGTATCTTATAAAGGGTTAACCAGAATGTAAAATGAACTCCTACAGGACAACAACAAAATAACTCAATTTAAAATATGGGCAAAGGACTTGAATAGATACTTGTCCAAAAAGATATACAAATGGCCAATAAGCAAATGAAATGATGCTCATCACCACTAATCATTAGGAAAATGCAAACCAAAACCATAATGAGATACTACTTCACACCCATTAGGACGGCTATTATCAAAAACACAGAAAACAACTGTTGTTGAGGTTGGGAGAAATTGGAACTCTTGTGCCTTGCTGGCGGGAATGTAAATTAGTGTAGCTACTGCAGAAAATGGGATAGTGGCTCCTCAGAAAAACACAGAATTAACAACAATTCTACTTTTGGGTATATATTCAAAAGAATTGAAACCAGGTTCTCAAAGAGATATATGTATATCCATGTTCATAGCCGTATTATTCACAGCAGCTAAAAGGTGGGAGCAATGGCGCCATGTCTCTCAATGGATGACATTCATTGATACGATGTTGTATAGACATACAATGGAATATTATTCAGTCTTACAAGGGAAAGGACATTCTGACACATGCTACAACATGGATTAGCCTAGGAGACATTACGCTTACCGAAAAAGGGCAGCCACAAAAGGGAAACTATTGCATGGTTCCTTTATATAGAGTACCTAGAACAGTCAAACTCAGAGATGGAAAGTCGAGTTGTGGTTACTAGAGACTTGGGGGAAGGAGAATGAATGGAAATTGTTGTTCAATGGGTAGAGTTTCAGTTTAAGAAGATAAAAAAGTTCTGGAGATGGATGGTGGTGATAATAGTTCAACAATAGGAAGGGACTTAATCTCACCAAACTGCGCACTTAAAAATGATTAAAAGGATAAATTGTATGTAACGTGCATTTTGACATGATAAAAATGTTACTCGGGATGCAGCAGAGGGAAACAAAGTAATGAAAAAGAGGAAAGCCTAACTGAAAGATATGGAAAAGAGAATGGAATGGTCCACTTGCCCTCAGATCCACGCATAACCTTCCATGTCCTGAGTCTGGGGAGCTGATATCTCAAAACCGTATTTCCCACCCTACTTGTTCCCTTGGCTTCCTCCTCTGCTAAATTCTGTCTGTGAGAGTCTCAGGCAGGAGACTGGATGGGAGGAGGAAGGGATACCAGGATATTTCTCCTCTGCTGTGTCTGGGTTTTATGGTGTCTCCATCAGTGGCTATGTCTCCACGGTCCCTGTTTCTGTAAGGCAGAACCTGCCATGGTTCGAGGGGGCCTCAGCTTCTGGGATCTGGTAAGACCATCTTTGTATTGCAAGCCTACAGCCCAAGCAGTGACAAGAGTTTTTTGCTATTGCTAAACATAAACGGCCTCACTATGCCCTGTTTGGCATTCAGATGTCCCAAAACATTTCTAACTAGTTTTTCACATGTCTTAGTCTGTTCAGGCTGCGATAACAAAAACGCCATAAATTGGGTGGCTTTTAAACAACAAATACTTATTTCTCCCAGTTCTAGAGCTGGGAAGTCCAATGTCATGTGCTGGTAAATTCAATGTCTGGTGAGGGCCCACTTTCTAGACAGCTGTGTTTTCACAATAACCTCACATGGCGGAGAAGCTGAGCTAGATTTCTGGGGTCTCTTTTATGGGACATTAATCTTATTCGTGAGGCTCCTCATAACCTAATCACCTCCAAAGACCCTACCTCCCAACATCCTGGTGGTCAGGATTTCAACATAGGAATTTTAGAAGGACACAAACATTCAGACCAGAGCACCATCTGAAATTCCCTGTTGAAGCATCCAGTATTAACTGTTTTCTAGACTGACTCAGTCCAACACACATCCATTTGAGAAGGAAAGAATAGACAGAATGGAGAAAAAGCAACAGGTAATGGCTGAGAGTTTCCCCAAAGAGGTGAAAGGTGTGAACACTCAAATTTAGGAAGCTCAAGTAGGGTAGATAAAAATAAATCCACAGTTAGATACACACCACAGTAACACCAAAGACAAAGAAAAGCTCTTAAAACCAATCAACCAGAAAATATATATTACATGTAGAGGAAAACAATTAGAATGACTGCTGATATTTCTTTTCGTTAAGATTTATCTTTTAGAGAGAGAGAGGGAGAGCCAGGGGAGGGGCAGAGGGAAATGGAGAGAAGCAGACTCCCTGCTGAGTGGGGAGTGCCACGTGGAGCTCCATCCCAGGACTCATGAGATTATGACCTGGGCAGAAATCAAGAGTCAGACACTCGACCAACTGAGCCACCCAGGTGTCCCTTGACTGCTGATATTTCAATAGAAAGCACTAGTAAGTTATATTCAATATATATTCAAATGAAAGAAAATAATTGTTAATCTAAACAAAAGTATCCACAAAAGGATCTTTCATGATCAAAGGCAAGATAAAGACATTTTTCACCAAAAAAAATGTGTGTTTAACAATAATGACCCCTGAGAAAGAGCACGTTTATAGGATACGTTTCAAGAACAATAATGATCCACAAGAAAGGTCTAAATTGCCAAAAAAGGAAAAACAACTGTTATGCACGTGTATAAATCTAAACCAGCACTGACTGCAAGACACAAGAATAGATAATAATGAATGATAATAATAATGAAATGAATAATAATGAATAAAATGAATAATAATGAATAAAATGAATAATAATGAAAAGTGTAGTAATAGGATTTCAATGTTCCTAAATTCCTTATATGGTTAAAGAGGCAGTTAGAAATAATAACTTCAGAGGCGGAGTTAAGATGGCGGAGGACTAAGGGACCCCTTTTTCAGCCAGTCCCCTGAGTCGAGCTGGATAGGTACCAGACCATCCTGAACACCCACGGAATCAGCCTGAGACGCAGGAAGATGCATCTGGATCTCTACAAATGAACATCTCCAGCGCTGAGTATTGAGGTACGAAGCAGGGAGCCGCGAATCCACGCACAGATATCGGAAGATAAACAGAAAGGGGAGGGAGCTGCCGCACTCGGGCGTCGGAAGCGGTAGCCACCTGCACGGGGGAGCGGGCGGACTCGAGGACCGGCACCCACGAGACAGCAGACTGAGACCGTGAGCCGGGTGCGCGCGCCACCAGACTGAAAACTGGAGCTCCGGTGCGCTCACTGGAACCAGACTGAGACCAGGAGCTCCAGGAATGAGCGGGGCGGCTGGCGGCGGGCGGTGTTAGAAACACAAAGGACAGAGACACGCCGGCCCTGGAAGTGAGGGTTGGGACACCAGGTGTGGGCCGCACATCCCGGGATGCTGCAGGGTTTTTAGCACCACCAACAGAAACAGAGTTAAAGAGGCGAGAAGAGCTCAGTGGAGAGCGGACTGCGATCCCTCTGTTCTGAGACAGAGGCTGAGATTCGGCCACTGCTGCTCTGACTCTCAGAAGAGGCACAGCAAACCGCCAGGGAAAGCCAAGCTTCACTTAAAGAGATTTCAAGCAAATGCCAAAGCTCACAGTATGCCATCCATCCAACGGGGCTTTAAAGAGACCTCTGCAGCAAAGGGGTTGCTGCAGGTATCAGCACGACAGAGTCCCCCCTCC
Organism: Ursus maritimus; assembly: GCF_017311325.1. Taxonomy (NCBI): domain Eukaryota; kingdom Metazoa; phylum Chordata; class Mammalia; order Carnivora; family Ursidae; genus Ursus; species Ursus maritimus. Next base: position 23,511,344 of record NW_024425119.1, read on the forward strand.
CCCAGAAGAGCCGAGGCAAGAAAAATCCAAAAAGGAAGCACATCCCTAAGGTCCTATAAAACGGCGCGCAGCTGGGTCCGGAATCAATAATTTGAGCTCACGGACAGCCGCAACCTCTCCTCATCAGGGAATGATGAGAAAATCCCCCAGCCAAAGAAAAGATAATGATCCTGTGGCCTCCAGCTACAGAACTGATGGTCATCAAGTTTTCTTCAAAATTTATCACAAATGAATTCAAGGCTAACAATGAAATTAAAGATGATGTGTAGACCTGAAAAAAAAATATTAATGAAAATAATAATGGGGAGCAACAAGACTCTCTAAGGAAGTGGGAAATATGAGGCGAATCTGGCAGATTAAAGTAATGTGGTATGAATCGATACAGTGAAAAACTAGATGCTCAGCGGCCAGGAGTAATGGCGAAGAGCAGGTGAAGTGATTTGGAGGATGGGATGGCAGAAAGCTAAAAACACCCAGAAACTTGGCTCAAAATCCGCACTCAGGAATGCCAGATTACCAGGTACAGGACTCAATGCAACGTTCCAATGTCAAGAATGTGAAAACATCCCGAGTGGAGAAAGAGAGGTCTAGAAAGAGATATATTTGCAGAACAAAATTGCCAGCTGAAAACTTCCCTAATCTGGCAAAGGAAGCAAGCATTTGTGTCCAAGAGCAGAGGACCCCTCAAAATTCAACCGACAAACCTCGCCGCGATCGAAATCGCCGATACCAGTGCCAATATTGATCAAAGATACAGTATTGAAAGTGGCCAGGGCAAAGAAATTTCTACACATACAAAGGCAAAAATATTGAGTTCCCCCATCGGACTGTCTACACAGACCTGGAATAAGGGGTTGGGGGAGGGCATTTTTTAAGCCTCTTTCAAAGAGACAAGCATGCACAAGGATCCTTTATCCAGCAGGAGCTGTCATTTCAAGTAGTGGAGAGACATCAAAGGACCTTCAGAATCACTTCCGAACACTGAGCCAATTTTGTAACCACAAGAGCTTCAACCCTACAGGGGGAGATATAGGGGTTCTACCAAAGTAAAAATTTAAAGTGATCCCAAGAACAAGTGCAATCTGAGAGTTTCGACTTACCGCTACAGGCTGGTAACACGAAACACTAAGTAAAATATCTACTATCAACAATAACTAATAACAGATGGCACAGGTATAACCGCAGGCCACGGATACCGGAGTGGATAAAAGGCACTTTGACCCATCAGGTACTGCTGTCTATCTGAGAGACTCCATTTGAGACTAAGTCCATCAGACTGAAAGAAGTGAGAGGACGAGAGAGAAGAAAACCATTCCCTCATGCCAATGGACCTCACACAAAAAGCTAAGGTGCTTTTTAAATTCCTATCAGATAGTTGGATTTTTAAACTCAAGACTTCCTTGGGTGGGAATACAGAAGGACACTTCTATTATTCTTAAAGGATGTATCCAACAGGATATGACAGTTCTAACATCTCTATGCCCCCAACAGGGAGGCAACAAAGATACACAAAACGCTCACCAACAAGGTAAAAGAGACATATAAGATAAAATAAAGATTGGCAAGTGGGGACCTCAACACTTTCCTCTCAGCAATAGACAGATCACCTAAGCGAAATCAACAAAAACAAAAGAGCTAGAATACCTTTCAGATAGATGGACTCATAGACCTCATCAGAACGCACACTACACCCCCGAGAACAACAGAATACTCGTGCTTTTAGAGTACACATGGAACTTTCTCCAAAATAGACATATACTGGGTCACAAAATAGATCTCTGGCTCCAGTGCAAAAGACTGAAATGACTCCACCAAGATATTCTCAGACACAATACTTTAAGTGGAACTCACTTTACACAAAGGAAGAGAATTTGGAAGAAACTCAACAAGGTAAAACTAGGCCATCATGCTCAAAAGTGAGTTGGATAAACGGAAATCAAAAATCGAATTTAAGCAATTATCGGAGACCCACTTGAGAATGAAAGCTCCACAAGCGGTCCCGAAGCCCTATACAAGGGTTTTGCAAAGAGGCAGTCTAAAAATACATAGCCATCAAAGCCTCACTCAAAAGAATAGAAAAATCTAAAATGCAGTTTTTTTGTTCTCCCTCTAAGCTGAGTGGAACAGAAGAACAGGCCTAACATACGAGAAGAAAGCAGTTGATCAATATTAGAGCGAGGGAATCAATGAATTAGAAACCAGAGACACAGTAGGCGGATCAACAAGAACTAGAAGCTGGTTCTTTGAAAGAATAAATAAGATTGATAAAGCACTGTGAAAGCATTCAAGAATAGAGAAAGGAACCCAAATTATCAAAGTATAGATAAAGGGAGGTCACAGAAGCAACTTCGAAATGGGGAAGGGATCATTTAAACTTTTATCCAACCAGCTTTACATGCCAGCAAACTTCAAGCCAACCTGGAAGAAAAGGATGCCTTCCGCCGAAACCTATAAACTACCAAGACTGGAAACAGGAAAGTGAGTTTTAAACAGACCAATTAATTATGAAGAGATTGAAGCAGTGATCAAAACCTCCCAAAAAACAAGAGTCAGTTTCAATAGGGATTCCCGATTTTTTTAACATTCAAAGAAAGAAATAATACCTTTATTCTTCTGAAGCTGACTTTCAAAAACAGAAGCAGAAGGAAAACTACCCAAACTCATTCTTCAAAGGGCCGAAAAATACTTTGGTCCCCAAACCAGGCAAGGGCCCCATCAAAGAAGAGCCAGGAATTACAGACCCAGCTATCCTCCCTTAGAGATATGGGCCTTAAAATTTCTCAACAAGATCTATTGTAGGATCAACAGTACTGATAAAGGATTATGTCATGACCAAGTGGATTCATCCACCAGGATGCAAGGGTGGTGGTTCAACATTACTTGGTCAGTGTGATGAATCATATGTTACGAAGAGTCAAGAACCATATGATCTCGAAAGCCAAGATGCAAGAAAGCATTTGACAAAAATACATGGCGTATCGCTTTTTCTGATTCAAAACCCTTCAGGAGTCGCGGGGATATAAAAGGGGTGCATTCCCTCAATTTCATAAAAACCACTCTATGAAAGCCTACAGCAATATCATTCTCAAGGGGAGAAAAGCTGGGAAACCGCTCCCTTAAGATCAAGGCTGACAAGGATGCACTCACCAGCCACTATTATTTCAGCATAGTACTTCAGAAGTCCGCACGCAACTAATCAGAAAACAAAATGGGGACAAAATATATCCAAATCAGCAAAGAAATTCCAGCTAGCCTACTCGCCGTAGATGACGCGTACTATATGAAAACCAAAGAATCCACCCCAAACTACCAGAGTTATAAGAACAATTCGTAATGTGGCGGATACAAAATCCAACACTCAGAATCAGTTTGCATTTCTACAGAGATATCAATGAGACTGAAGAAAGAAGGGTGAATCATCCATTTACAATAACTACCAAAAACCATCACATTACCGCTTGGAATTAACCAGCAGGACGTAAAAGGACCTATATTCTAAACTCTAAATCACTCTTGAAGGCGATGAAGGAGCCAAAAGTTGGAGAAAATCATTTCAGCGCACTCATGGATCGGAAAATTAACGTAGTTAAAATGTCCACTTACTACCCAGAACGTCTATTTTCACTGCTGTCCTGATCAAAATACCCAATAACGACATTTTTCAAGAACGCTGGAACAAAATAGCCCTTAAATTTGTGAGCAAGAAGAAGAGGCCCCCAGGTATCTCCAAAGGAACTGTTTGAAAGGAAAAAACAAAGCTGGCATCCTGATACCAGATTTCGAGCTCATACTACAAAGCTGTGATCTGGGGGCAGCATGATACTGGCACAAAAACATACACATAGACCAATGGAGACAGAATAAGAAACAGAAATGGACCCACCTAAGCTGCTGGGCAGCTTAATGCGACAAAGCAGGAAAAACATCCAGTTGGAAAAAGAAGACAGTCCTGCGCTAACCTCCAAAATGGGAGCTGGGGAAAATTGAAGCTACAAGAAAAAGAATGAAACTGGACCACTCTCTCTTCCCCACCGCCCCTTTAAAGATAAACTCCAAAGTACTTGAAAGACTGCCGATGTGGGACAGGGAATCCATCAAAATCCTAGCGAGAGGAGAACATAGGCAACAACCTCTACAACATGACCGTGGCACTTTTTGCGCTGTGACGCCACCGAAACGCAAGAGAAACAAAAGAAAAAATGACACGGGACTTCATCAAGATAAAAGCTTCTGCACAGCCAAAGGGAAACAGTAAAAACTAAGGCAGCCCGCCGGTGAAGATATTTACAAGCATTTTTACAGATAAGACTGGTATCCAAGATCTACAAAGAACTACAAAACAAACTCCAATACACAAAAACAAATAAAAATCATAAAATGGGCAGAAGATAACTTGAACCAGACGCTTTCAATGAGAACGCTAAATGGCTAACGAACCGCGAAAAAAAATGTTCAAAATCATTAGCCATCGGGAAATTCAAATCAAACCACATTGAGATACACCGCCAGCTACCAATTAGAATGGCAAAAATTGACCAGACAAAAAACAACAACTGTTGGAGGATGTGTGGAGAAAGGGGGATCACCTCTTTCCCACTGTTTGGTGAGATACAAGTTGAAGCCTTAGCCACTTTGGAAAAAACAGTTATTGGAGGTCCACCAAAGTTAAAAATAGAGCTACCCACACTTGACCAGCCATTGCACTACTGGGTATTTACCCAAAAGATGAGTGGTTAGTGAAGAAAAGGGGCCATACCCCACAATGAAATTCATAACAGCACGCTGTCACAATAATAAATCGTGGAAGGCGGAGATGCCCTTCAACAGATGGCTGGATTAAAAATGTGGAGATTGCCCCCTTTAATAGGTGCCCACTCCACAGCCATCCAACGATCTCGCATTGCTGCAACATGGACGGCACTGGAGAACTAAAGCCGAAACAGCCAAGCAGAGAATATTTATCATATGGTTTCATTCATTTATGGAACACTTAAATGGAGTGATGGTGGGAGAAAAGAAATGGAAGAAGAAAGGGAGAGTAACAGGGGAACGACTTGAGGAGACTATGGACTCTGGGGAAACAAACTGAAAAAGGGCTTCAGAGGGGAGGGTGAGAACTAAATAAGGTTGAAACTGGGTGATGGGTGTAAGGAGGGCATGTATTGCATGGTACTAGGTGTTATCATAACTAATGAATCATGGAACTTTTACATCCAAAAAAACAAAGGGGATATATTATTATCAAGAAGGTGACCAACTATAGAATATAATAAAAAAGAGTATTATTAGAAAAAAAGAAACAAAGAAAAAAAGAAATAACTAACTCAGACTTTTTAAGATAAATATACATCGGTAAAACATATTAACCAAGGAGAACCTCAAAACCTACCATTATATACAAAAATAGCAGGTGGCTTTCCTCAAAGCCAAAAGCAATATATATACCAGTTCTTACTTTTTAAAAACATTCAACATCATATATTTTTAGAACATATTGGAGGATCCTTCCACCAATGCCCTCTTTGCTAAGCTGTTTCCAACTTTGCAAAGGAAAGTCTAAAGATGATTGAAAGGGAGCTCACACTACAATGGAGAGACATACTGGAGATCAAGCAAGGTCAGCTTCCATTGTCCCTCTCCACCTGGCAGCCAGAATAGTCACAACACGAAAATCCAGATACGTGGTTTCTGCCTAAGCAGAGCCTCAAAATCATCATTGCCTACCAGTTCTCAGACCCTGAGCGATCTGGCTCTTTCTGACACCACTAAACTCACCCAAAGTTTTTCGTCACCACTCCCTGGCAATGCTTTAACCTCCACTGGCTCTGACAGTGTTGGAACACATAAAATACTTGTCTGCTGCAAGGATCATACCTGCCATCTTGGCTAGCTGCTTCCCCAAACCCTCTGAATGGCTGGCTTGGCCTTCTCTCACACACACACCATGAAGGGATCTCATCTGATTACTACACCCACAAATGAACTTCCACCCCTGCTTTTATCTTGTTGTATAAGATTATCTTCTTGGCATGACTGGCAGTCAGCAATAAGGAAGCCCTGTTAAAAGAGCCACTAAAAGAGATGTGTTTGCCATGAAGCAGCTTCACAGAGATACCAGGTGAATCCCCACACGTTTTAGGTGTATACTACTTTTCTCCACAGAACTTTTTAAAAACACACTCACAGAAATCTCTGGTCTAACAGCTTACGAGACCGAGATGAACTGGACACATATCCACTTTCAGCTTTCCAGCCTTGGGTAATAAAGTATGTGAGAAACAGAGCTTGTTTGATTATATATATTGTCTGTTTTGGTGGAAACCATAATCCAATGTTTTTGTTCCCTTTTCAATTTGCTTAAAAGATACTTTCTACCAGGAGAACAAAGGACTACACAGATGTACTTCCACATGTTAACTCTACCACTGTTTTCTTAGTTTGTAATTAGCAGGGGATAAAAGTACTCCACTTGCAAAATAAATGTTGAGACCCAGAGAAAGAAGGCTATCTATTTCTAACATTCTCCATGGTTAAAGAAATTTAAGCGTGAGGTGGGATTGCCTGGTGAAAACAGAACCGGTTAAGTGTTTTGCCTTCAGCTCAGGTCATGATCCCAGGGTCCTCGGGGATCAAAGTCTGCTGCGACCAGGGATCCTTTTAGCAAGTGTGAGATCTCACTTCCCCCTGCTGCTGTTACACCAGCGTGCTTTCTCTGCACTATATCTCTCCTGACAAAATGAAATGATAAAGATCTAAATAAAGAGATAAAAGTAAAGAATAAAAGAGTGGCGTGGGGTAGGGAACTAAAAGACGACACAAGTCAAAAATCGAGCTTTAATTTAAAAGCTTTAAGTGCAAACCTGCTCAAGCTTCAACATCCCCAGCTATAAAAATGGAATGATAGCCGCCATCCAATGCAACTAATTCTGGGGATTGATTTAAGTATCCAAAATAAGGAAAATGTTTCATAGAATTATGACCACAAGATTACTTCTCCTCCACCAAAAGGATAAAGTTGGGTGCTGAGGCACCTGAGGTGCTGGCGGAGGTACTTGAAATCTCTGCCGCCGGCTCAAATGCATCTTTCCACGTGTTATGGAGATGAGGCCCCATCAGGGACTCTTGGCTATAATTCCTGCTAGCCCTCTCCACTCCTGCGCATGTGTTCCTCTATAGCTGAGCTTTGTCTACATCTATATGAATAAATAAATAGATCTTTAAAAAAAGTTGGGTTATGGTTTTATTTTTACAATAACGCCTGTTCAGGTAATAGGTCCCTTATTTTCTGGTCAAATGCAACCTGCAACGTCTGCAAGGTGAGGTGGCTTCTGAGTCAAGCATTGGTGGAAGAAGCTTGCTTTTATGGAGGCCTTGTGGAAATTAAGATTGTAATACGCAGACTCAGCCAAAGTGAGCAAGCCGTCTTGCAACTATTTTTCAAGAAAAGCCAGGACTAAAATTTATGTAAAAATGTACCATTTTAAAATATTTGATAAGCAGGGAAAACCAGAGTGGCTGATCCAGTTAATAGTGTGTCTGCATGGGTTCCAGGTCATGATCCATGATCACCGGGGTGGAAACCTGCCTTGGCATCAAGCTCTCTGCCTTTCGGTGAGTCTAAAAGCTCTCCCTCTCTGCCCTTCCGCTTGTGTTTCTCTACTTCCTCACTTGCTGTCTCCAATAAATAATACAAAAAGTCTAAAAAATATTAGTAGCGATTTTTAAAAATATTTAATTATTTAAGTGAAAGACTCACAAATCAACATAATACCAAAAATGAAATTCAGCTTTTGTGCTATCTTTTATGTGGAGTTTCCAATGTACCTGAAGGTTTTTGTGATTTCTCTTTGTCAAGAAATGGACAACAAGACCATGAAACACAACCACATGAATTTAAAATCATCCTCAAAGAACTTTCAGGGGAAAATCAGGCATTAACAATTGGCTAGCGACACAGCACATTACCACATATGCCAGGTGCCTACTGTAACGTAGTTGCATTTATAACTCACTATGTGTTCCAAAGACTCACAAAAACATTTCGAAGAACAAGTACTTTAAGCTTGCAATTTTCCGAAGAAAACTAGGATAGGGTTTGAGATCTTAAAAATGCTGAGTGGGAATGTGGGAAGTCAAGAAGGGAAACTAAGGAAGGTCACGAGAGCCTTGAGTAAAGAAGGTCTTGATGATTCCAATAGTAAGAATGGAGTTAGTTCAGGGGTAAATGTATCCCCAGCAGGGGTTTCCTGACTCCTATGTATTCCAGGGTGCTAAAGGATCTTCTGTAGATTCACATTTAGGAAGTCTCCATTGAGTCTTCCTATTAAACCTCCTAATGGATAAGCTGGATTTGAACACTCACTACCAAGGAAGGAGTTTGCATGGAAGATTTGAAATCTTTCCATTATAAGAATCAGGGAAAGTCAGCAAGAGAGGATCTTTTTTAAAAACTATAAGAGTTAAATAGAAAATTTAAAAGGCATTGACATAATATTTGAATTGTATTAGAAATGATAAGTACATGTTTTTACATCACAACTTGCTATAATACAGGTGTTCACCTACTCTAGATTGCTTAAATACTTACATTTGTTCACCAAAACTATAATATAATAATGGTTCAATATTTTTGATTTGTGAATAAGTGTTTTCAACACTTTTTGCTTTCAAGAAATTTAGATGTAAGAATACAGTTAGAAAAGAAAGGCTTAGAACATTAGTGTCCCCTTTTTGTGATCTTGACCTGTGTGTAAGCTTTACACAAATAAGACCAAGCAAATGATGACCAAAAGGCATCAGTTGGATCTTTCAGCACTTTTCCCCCACCAATAATAATAATAAAAAAGGACCCAGAAATTAAATGAGAATATAATTTTTCCACGAGCGAACGCCATAATGCCACTCATAAAAGCAGGTTATCCGTTGAAATGTGCATCTCTGGAAATTCTCCATTTAGAAAAAAATTACCTTTCATAATGTCATAAAATAATATATGGCATAAGATAACAGGACACCTCTGTTTATTTTGGTAAAAACTCGAAACTTGGGCTCCGTAATCCCAGAACTTACATCAAGCTTGATCCTACACTTTTTAGAAAAGAATCTGAAAGTCATGCATAATAAAGAAATATCAGATACAGGTTGCCAGCGTCCGGGGCGCTGGCTGTGATCTGACTCCCGGCACAGTACAAGTATGGTATGCGGGGATAAGCATCCAGGGATCTGAGGAAGTAATCAGAAGTTGAACTTCAAAACCTCTCTAAAATAGTATGGCGGACTAAAATTTTCTAATCCCGCGTTATGATGCCCATATTAACTGCAGGAGCACAAAGCACTTCAGCGTAACTTTACTGGCATAAAAACAATTTGAAAGTACTGAATCAATATAGGTATAAAGACAACAACATAAGCTTGAAACTAAAACACCTAATCACCAACAAAACTGCAAAAGCAATGAAACAATGAAAGAGTCTTGGTTTCAGTCTTTTCTTTTTGTTTTGGTACTTGCTTCTAAACTATTTTCAAGGCTTATCGTCATGAATTTCTATCTAGTAATAATAAACGATATAAATTTTTATTGTTTAAATTTCCATAGGAAAATCATTGCTTGGGTGCAATACAAGCTACTTTGGAAAACAGAGTATTACCAGGCTGTTAGCAAGTTGAAGCTGACATGTGTTTCTGGTGGGATTTAGTCTCTCACGGGATCACGATATCTTATCTGCTGCTTGCGGCTTTCAGAGGCACATGGAGTTGCTTGCAGGGACCCCAGCCCACCGACACCACTCCTAGATCATCTCCAGCAGGAAGCCCTGGGGCCAGGCCCAACGAGGAGCATAGCCGCCTGGAGCTCTCCCGGATGCCGGGGCGAAAAGTTGCATCCCCCCACTTCCTCCGCCACGTTCTTCCTACTCGCCTCCAGATCCTACGGGCCGGCCGGGCACCAGATCAGAGTACAGGGGCTTCGGCGCCGCACGCCTCTCCTCCACGGCTCCCGAGACTACCGGGGCCGGCGCCGCACTCCGCTGCCCTGAGCCCGCCTCGCCGGGCTCTGCCGAACTGCGCATTCATCCACCACGGGCGAAGCGGTTCCCTCCTGTATTCCACTTCGAGCTTGGACAGTAACTACCTCGCACGCCCGACGCCGCCTTGTGTGCGCCAAGTAACCATACACCCACCTGGGACTCGGGGCGGCGCGTGGGCGCCCAGCAACGAGAGCTTACGGCGAGAACCTCCCGAACTCCGGCCTGCGCCGCTGCAACCTGCTGAGTGCACCGGGCAATGCGGGGAAGGGTACAGCGCCTAAGGCATCCCGAGGTCCCCGGGCAGCCGGACGAAAGGCCCCCAGTCATCCTGGAACAATTCCGCCTCATTTTGCTGCTTGCGGTGTCTCTCCACGCTGTCACGCCAAGAACTTACCCCGATCTCTTTGAGGCTACCTTCTCTTGGGAGCTAAAGAAATGACATCGGTTTGAACTACTTGCGAAGAAAGTGACTAAGAAAGTCGTCCCGAGATTTTTAATTACTTTGGCGGTTCCAAGGAACCTCCGGGCTTCGGGAGCTTCGGGAGAGGCTGCTGCAGTGCAAGTCTCTAGCTGGTCCGTGGGGCTTGGATTCTATCCCTCCTAATCTGACTATGAGGCCCATAGAATGGTCCATGCTGACCATTCCCCTGGGTGCAACCTCAAGGGACATTTTGGCTTGATTAAGCGCTGCTTCCACTCAACAAGGCGAGAACCTGATCAGAAGCTTTGAATTACCAGTGTAATATCCAAATGATTTATTTATTCACTTGATTGTTGCATCTTTCTAAGGCTGAGGAGAAGATTTGCAAGAACAGGGAGGATTAATCTGAGTCTGTCGTGCATTTTGTAAGAACAGCGATGTTTCGGCCGGGTGACCGAAGGCGTTCGCTTACATGACTAAGGGTAAGCTGCAGGAAAGGTGTCTGCGAATCCAGAAATGAAACGATGAATTTTCTCCAAAGAATATCATACATCTCCAAATGATATACTGAGAGATATGGGAATATTTGAGCTATCACGTATGGTGACATGTGGGTACTGGCACCGTATAAAAACTTGGCTTTCCAAAGAGTTTTGGTTACTTCTTTGAAAATAGCATATCCAATTTATTATTGCTTCCATAATAAAAATAAGCAATAGCATTTTATACAGAAAAATGAGAGGAGCAATAACAAATTAAGTACATTGGGAGAAAAATAAGATTCCCGACTACACAATAACAACTAAAAAGAATAACAAATAACTGAGGAATGATAAAAATGAGGGAGTGTAAGGAGATCTGAAAGAAAGAAAAGTTGCAGGAGGACTATTGAAGAAAGTATCACAGGGAATTTTGGCTGGCTGTGATCCATAACATCTGCCGCTGCTGTCAAGGCGTGATCCTGAAGTGTTCAGGATGGGGCATCAAAACTCACCTGGTTGGAGCCACCAGCTGCCTACTCTCCGCTTTCCTCTTGCTTGTTCTCTCTCCTGCACACGGCCAACATATATAATGTCCGATAAATGACCAAGTCTTTCAAAAAAAAATTGTCTATAAATATTTTTAGTAACTAGGAGACTTGGAGGGATATCCCTTAAATGAAAACAAGATTTTTAATCCATGAAGTGTGTACTTTACAAAGTATAAGGACAAAAAGCTCTATTTTCACCAGAATTCATCTAAGAAACTACACAAGCTGAAAAGTTCAAAGACAGTGGTTCTCAATTTGTGGTCTTGGAAAGCATCTGGTGCGTTCAAAGGGGTTCTAAAATCAAAAATTGCTTTCATGATAGTAAAGACTTTTCTATCCTTTTTGGTATCCAAAATTCTTTCACAGTATACAGATCAAAAGTTTCCGTGGCTACCTCCTATATGCTATTCAAGGGTAAAGGAAGAAAGCAGATATATCTTCTATCGTACCAAAGCATGAGGAAACAATTTACATGAATATAAGGAATGCCACTTCAACTCACTAATTTCTTTTGTTTTGGAAACTGCAGGATCCGGATTAAATCTGATGCTTTGTTATACCAACACCCATTTACATATTTTCCCAATGGTGATAAGCTTTGTGGCCAAGTAGAATAACTTTCTTGGGGACTTTTCCTGGTTAAATTTCATGGAACACTTACTATCTCTATGCCACTGGTTCTTCAAAATCTAAGTGGTGATACATGGGTCCATTCTTTTTCACAACTGGAAAAGCATTTGTAAGTCGAAATATGATGATTTTCCCAGAGCGATGCAAGCCTTACAAAATTTCATCTTACTTCCATTCTTGTGATTCATCATTCAATAAATATTACTCCTTGTTCTAGGCTTCAAGCTCTTCTGGTTGAATTTGAAAACCCCGTCTTTGCCATCTCAGCCACCTAACAAAAGCAGTTTTGTGCTGCTACTTACATGACTGACACCCCCACCCAACTTAAGTGGGAATTACAGCATCAGTTACTAATATAAATGATGCTCAGATGAAGGTTAGAGACTAACGCATTAACTCACTAACCTATACCGAAATCATCTAACTTGACTTCTGGATTCATAACTGGTTCGAAAGGTATTAAGTGGAGTGTTTTCTTGAAATGCTGTTTTGGGCCCTTCTGGCGGGTGCTATCCAAGTTTCACCTCCAGCTCTAAGGACACATAAACATTCCACACCATCATGACTGCTTTAATTGCAAGTGTAATCAAACTATCATTTTTACTACGCATTGGTAGAGTGCAAGATTTGAAATATATGTATGTTTATAAATATTCCGTTCACTATGCCATAAAAGTGTGTACAGCCACTTCAAATAACTTGCATTTGCATGAGGCTTTCTTTCCCTCTTAACTCCTTACATGTGGAGGACGTTAAAAACAAAACTTATAGAAAGAAGGAAACGATGTGTTTGATTGATAATGATTTTTGCTGGAAATATTTTCTACCTTCACCTTAAATTCATTTGTGTCGGAATACTTCCACACAGAAACGCCTCATCAACTTCGGCGAATAAGCATCAATGAAATCATTATCAAAATAAGAAATTTTGGTTTGGATTCTTAATTGGAGAGCGTAAAAATAGTTCCCAAAAATAGTTTTTCCATTTGGGGGCATCACGGTGGCGCGATCAGTTGAGCAACCAACTCTGCCAGTTTGGAAAACCTCAAGATTGGGGATTAATCTCCATGGTCTCGAGATCACGCGTGAAACTTTCCGCTTTGAGTAGCGAGTCTGCTAGAGTTTCTCTCTGTCCACTCACCTTTTCCTACCTGTGTGACACTTTCTCTCTCTCAATAAACCACCAAATCTTCAAAATAGTTTCATTTTGAGAAAGTACATTTTTCAAAAAATTGTGAGAACTTGATGAAGTGGAATGGCACTATAATATAAGAATGCTTTGAAGTGAGGAAAAAGGATAGAAATTATGGGCAAGTAGGGTTAAAATCTTCATAGAAAGTAAGATTAAGATACATTGACATCTTTCCAGCCAGAACATTATAGCTAACATATGGCTTTTAAAAGTTTGTAAAAGATCGTAAGCTAGTTCCTGTGTGGCTCAGGCGATCAGCTAAGTGGCTTTTTTTGAAACTCAAGATGAAAATATCCGAGGCTCACTGGATCCAAGGTCTCCATCCGGTTCCGCGCTCAAATGGGGAGACTATAAAAAGCTGTCCTCTACTCACTGCTCCTATATTAGCTCTCCAGCTCTATCTACATGACAAAAATGAAGAAAAATAAATGAATCTTTTCCGCTCTTTAAATAATGTTGAGAGATTTCTTGAATTTGTTATTGTTTTCGTTTGTTTTTGGAGTCTCTGGATGTTCTAAGGCTGTTTAAGTTGTGCATTTTTCACTTGTAGAGAAATTTTTGGGGTTGGAGATGTCTTGGGGGTTGTGGTGGGAGAATTTAAGGAAATTTCAACTTTATCCTATACTTCAATCCCTAAGTTTATAAGAACTGGACTTTTCCAGAGTTGAGGTACACATACACCAGGATGCATCAAGCAGTCTTAGCACTCCCAGGGAAGAGCATATTGACGCTTTTTCATTTTGCCATTCTTGCCAGAATTTGACTGCACTCCCTTTATCTGATCAATTTAAAGGTAGAGTTTTACGAGGCTGCACAAGGAGATGATTAAGGGAAGAGGAGCCACCCATGACCCACTCCTAAACCAAATACACATTATTATTATGATGAAAATTTGTGGAGACTTTGGCCTTGGACTAACACGATTCCCTAAAGAAAGCGAAACCACGCCGAATATTAGCATGTCCAATGTTTTTGAAACTTGGCGATCTGATTATAAAGGTCATATATAAAGAAAGAGAATCAACGAAAATTTGTTTCATTCATTAAAAATATGGATAAAAACTTCCTATATGCAGGTATATTCTGTTGTGAGGATATGAAACGTGTCCAAGAGCAGTCAAATCTCTGCATGTGGAACGTGATTCTAGTTGCAGAACAAGTAAATAAAGTCAAATATATTTCACTTCAAGATAAGTAACTAAAAATCCATAAAGAAAAGAAATAAAGGCAAGGAAAAAGGATAAAGATTCCAGGAGTAGAGTTGGCAAAAGTATGGTAAACAGGAGGCTGGGTAACTGAGAAGGTGGCATTCAGGGCCCTCTCCAGGCTAAAGGTCCAAAAATTAACATGTTGTTTGGCAGCCAGAAACATGGAAGCTTTTCTTATTTGACCCCATGGAGAAGTATCCTCCTGTAAGAGGCCAGGGGTTGTCTACTGAGCACCCAGCTCAAGGTGCATAGTTGTGGCTCTTCCTCTATCAGAGTGAATAAGGCTGAGTGTGGAGTTTACTCTGTCCAAAAGCATATTTAGAGTGTTTAGTGATTTAAAATCATGATGAGCGCCGACATCCAAGGAGAACTTTGGAAGAAGAACTTGCCAGAGCTGGAACTTAACCCCTGAGCATATCTGAGATTGTACGAAAAGCCGTGAAACATGGTATCCAACCCCTGTTCAACCAGCTCTAAACTGGATATATGAGTGACACGCCTCTCCAACATTGTGTCAGTTAAGGTCCAAATGATGATTCGCATTTATATTTACCATAAATGATTACCATAGCAGTAGCTGCTTTTATCCTATCTTGTCATTTTTTATTTTTGTAGGTGAGAAACATTTAAGATTTACAATCTTAGCAACTTTCATCATATATAATACAGTAGTAATTATTAGCTATCATCACATGTATTTATACAATTATATCCCCCTGGAGACTTATTCACTAATAACTGGAAGTTGGTGCGCCACAACATCTCCATCTACCTTCCCCCAGCACTTGGCAGCCTCAAGGCTCTCTACACTATTTCACAGGATTTGGCTGTTTTAATTCTGCATGAGGGATATCATATGGTATTTGTCATTCTCTCCTGACACTTAAGTATGATGCACCTTCAAGTTCATCCAAAATTTATCCTGAAATGGCTGGTTTTCCTTACCAACTATGTGGGTTAGAATAACACATTCCATTTGGCAGCACACACACACACACACACACACACACACACACACACACACACACACACACTATCTACTGCTTTATCCTAAAATATGCTGATATGAGCTTATTAGTTCAGATGTTCTTAATTGTACATGCAGCCTGAGTTATCACCACTCCGGAAGCTTAACGTAGAGATCCAGGAATCAGTAAAGTGGTTGACGGATGCTCCTGGGTAGATACCACTTTTAATCGTGGGCGGGGCTGATGGAGTCAGGAGCAATCAATTTTGGAAGGAAATGACCTAAAAGCAGCTGAATTAAATTCCTGTTTTTCCCATGATTAAGGATTTTTAAAAATCTGACTGCTAGCTTTCAAGTATAACATAACAACTGCATTAAGTCCTCTCTATTGCTGATCAGATACTGGGGATGTGAGGAATTTCAGATCATCACATGTGTGTTAAATACATATCTCTAATGACATTATCAAGAAAATAACTTCTAAGGAGTTCTGAACTTATATTAGAACAAAAGCAGAGACAGAAGCAAACATTCAGAATCGGTAAGGGGTAAGCAAGAAAATCCTTAGAGTTAAATAACTTGTTTTGAGAGTGAAATTGTAAGAGGTAAAACAGAGTAGAAAATATCTCCACGAGTCCATAAAAGTACTGCATATTTGTAAAGGTGCTTTTAAGAGTCGATTCTTTTTTTAAGGTTTATTTATTTTTCTATTTTTAGAAATTAAGACAGAGGGAGGAGAAAGCTTGGCTGAGACTCCCTGTACTGAAACGCAAACCCAGATCTCATGACCACAGATCAAAGGACTGAAACCAAAACCAAGTGAAACTACCAACTGTACTTGCACCAAGTCATCCCCCAAATACTCTTTGGTATGGTATCCTATATTATGAAGCATGTTTTGATTGCCAGAGACATGAACCAGAAAATTACATTTCAATAAAGGTTTTATTTCCACTTACTTTTTGGTTTATTTTTTCCCATACAAAGCTCAGCTATATTTAGATTAACGTAAAAAAAAAAATCTGGTTCATCTTTGCATTTTAATTAATTTATTAATCAATTTATATTAACTAGCATACTTTGTGTACCAGTCATATACATTTTTAATTTGTACATTTGTTCCAAGTTTCATATATCCCGAATTTTAATTATCAGAAAATGGTGAAAAATATAAAGAATATTATCTACATCATAAAAAGTAATGTGAGAGATTAATGAGTTATCATTATAGAACTCACTACCTTTTGATGGTGCATATATTATAAACCATTATAATTAACATATAAATGGCTTTAATTGTACCACTCTTTGTCATCGAAATATTATAATTATATCATCTTCCTCTCACAGAAAGATTTCAGGGCTCCTAATAAAAACTGCTGCCATATTATTCCAATATGCTAAAGCTATTTGAATCCAAAAGAAACGGATAATTTCAATGGAGAGTGAGATGCTATAATTTCATGGAAAAAGAAGAAGCAGCGCTTTATTATCACTGAATTCTTTTCCAAAACATGCTGCGTGAATTTTGGCACACTTCTTTTTATTTATCTAAAACATTGTTTTTCTCTTTTGTATGACAAAAACCAAGCTCTTCCTTAATGCCTTCACAGAGATATGCATATACTCAAGTTCAGAAATTAAAGGACAAAAGATGATACATAAAGGACTGGTATTTTGTTACGACTCATTAAATGATAACTATTGCTTTTTAGTTATTATTTCTTTCAGGAAAACCTGATACTAAAACTCTGTGTTTCTTCAAACTGAGGTAGCCAAAGTCAGGAAGTTGTAGAGACTTTTCGAATCAAATACCACCATGCCTGAATTGAGCATTTCTACTTTCTTTCCCAGTATTAAGTCTTCTGTAAAAATCAAAGCAAGAGGTGGCCATGGCTTCTAGAGCTACTACTTTATGTTAAATGTATTCACCTTCACATTGAATGAGAGCCGGGTATATAGAAATGAATACTATCTTTCACCGAATTCCAGGTGATTGAAATACCCAAGGTAAAGAACACACACAGCAACACTTGGCTTTCTTTTTCAGGGCCTAACACACCGGGGTCTGAGTTCTGTCATTGAGAGAACCTCACTGGAGTTCTACAGAGGAGGAAGAAAGAGCACTACCCTCACCTGCACATTCCTTTGACTGATCTCACATCCAAACTGAGAAGGCAGGTAGGGAGGCTGAAGAGAAACAGCCCCGGAAAAAGGAGTTTAGGCCGAATCCACCCATTTGAAGTGAGGGGCATCATATGAGTGAGTACAAGGTGAATCATAAAGACAAAACAAACAAACATGATCTTGGGAAACAATTGCTTTTTGATCCAGCTGTTTCCACCCAATGTTGGATTCAAGAGTATTGCTGAAACTTCTGCGTGAGAGACTTTCTTTTTTCTTCTTTTTTTTTAATAATAATTTTTATTATGTTATGTTAGTCACCACGTCCCTGAAATACATCCATAGTTTTTTGATGTAATTGTATTCCATGATTCGCTGTTGTATACTTTTACAGATATCCATGTCCACCTTCTGCCATACCTTGCAGCTATCCGTCCCCACCCCTCCCCTCTAGAAGCCCTGGGTTTCTTTCCCAGAGTCATGATCCTATAGTGGTTCATTCCACTTTGTTTTTGCCCACCCTCTTCAATTTCTTCCCTTCACTTCCTACCACCAATCTCCTAACATGTTCCTAAATGGGAAACACTATGATAATTGTCTTTCTTTAACCGACTCATTTCATAGCATAATCTCTCTCCAGTCCCGTCCGTTACGAGAAAGCATTATTTAGATGGTTCTTTCTGATAGCGGAGTATTCAGTATGCCTCCTATGGACTTACATCACTTCACTTAATCTAGCCACCTATGAAGAACATCCACCAAAACTCCCTTCCATTTTCAAATTATTGTGGACAATGCTGCTATAATTTGTTAAGAGATTTACATATGGCCCTTCTGCTGCTACGTCTATATCTTTGGGGCCAAATATCCAGTAGTTATATAGCTGGATCATGGGGGCAGCTCCTATTTTACGCTTTTGGGGACTCACGCTGTTTCTTCCCAAAGTGGCTATACCAACTTACATTCCCACCAACACGGTATAAGAATCCCCTTTCTCCCATCTCTCCAGCATTTGTTGTTTCTTCATCCTGAATTCCAATTTTTGCCATTCTAATTAATAAGGTGGTATCTCAATGTGGTTTGGGATTTGAATTTTCCCTGATGGCTAATGATTTTGAACTTTTTCATGTATCTGTTGCTTGTTTGTATATCTTCATTGGAAAGTATCTGTTCATATCAGCACACGCATTTTTTGATTGGTGTTATTTCGACTTTCTCATAATATTGAGTTTGAGAAGTTCTTTTGTCCAGATCTTGAAAGGTACCAAGTCTTTTATCTGTAGTGTCATTTTGCAATATCTTACCATTCAAAATAAGGCTGCCCCTCTTTCCAAAAGCTGCACACTTTAAAGGTGCAAGTCAACACAAGGCAAAGAAAGAGAAGAAGAAGAAAAAAGAGGAGGAGACGAGAGAAAGTCAACAGAAAAAATAAATTTTGCATATCCCACTCCAAAAACAAGCCTCCTCAACACAATGGGAAGGAGCACAGAGGGATTATATAGAGTATCATTGGGACCATGAGCTGAGATTTTAAACCCGACTTTATGATTAAAAGGAATTGAACTTTTTCCTGATTAACAATATAAGTGGCACCAGCTATGAGTTACTTAATAATTAATAGGCCGGGGTTAAAGGATAATGCCATGTTTTTTATTTCTCTTTGACTGAAAACTACAACAATAAAAATTTAGTGTGCATTAATACTTTTCAAAAAGTTCTAAAGCTGAAATGAAGGCACAGCATCTACCACAACCCCAGCCGAGAACTCATCTACGATTTTAAAACTGCAAAATTCTTTATCATAGGATAATTCACTCACTGCAGCCTCAAATGATAAGGGTGATACCGGAGTTGCATCCTGCTTGTGTTAAATTATACATTTGGCAAAGCTGAAATAAAGTAATCCACAGGTTTGTTAGAAAATATTTACATTATAAATTAGTGTAATGGGACCAGTAGATTCATCCTGCGATAAACACGAAAAGCTCAAAGGAAAACCAGGAAAGCAAATACTAAAAATAAAAAAAAGGACAGGATCCACCTTTGGAAATAAGTGATTCAATATTTACAGAATACAAGTGCATCTTTTCCCCCAAGTCCATCATCGGTTTTTCTGAGGTACACAGGCTTTGTGTGGCTGTATGCAGAGACATCTTTCAGGCGGAAACCAAAATTAGAGCAAATGCATTCTAGCCCTTTGCTGGCAGAATTTGCGGATCTCTCCCTACTGAAGTGGAAACAAGTGTTTAACTGTGGATGGCTCCACAAACTGGAGGATGACACCCATTGGCTTCTTGTGGTGCCAAAAGAAATCGATGCCTAAATGTTCATCTAATTGCCCCAAAAGCCACAGAAGTCCACATTACCTTCAAAGAGAAAAGAATAGAGATCATCATCCTTCCTTCCATATACATCCATCTGTATGACCCACATCTTTTGTTGATCACGTGACCTGAATATAATTAATTCCCGTTTCAACAAATTCATCTGTAGCCTGGCATGGAACATCGAGAACTTGGCTTCTTGCCACCAGCACCCGCGAGGCTCTTTGCATCTGTCATTTACTGTATCCTCCACAGAAACTGACTGGCAAGAGACTGGCATTTCCATTTACAGAAAGAGTTAAAAGTCAGGGAGCTAAGAGAGTTTGATAACAACCAAAGATAACTGGTTTATAAGTGGAGTGGCCTCAAGGAGTGAGAACAAGGTTATATTACGTTAGAGGGTTTTATAAGTATGGGTTACGGTTGCAGACTTTTTCTTATTTTAAAACTTGCCTAAAATAATAAAATTCTAATGGGACAGCTTTGTTTTTAAATCTTTTTATTTTTAAATTTTCAAAAGATTTTATTTATTTATTAAGCGAGAGCAGGGAGTGAGAAGAGAGAGAGAGAGCAAGGCAGGGGGCAGAGGGAGAGGGAGAAGCAGACTTCCTGATGAGCAGCAAGAAGCTGGATGCAGGGCTCAGATCCAGGACCTGGGGATCCCTGAAGGAAGCCTGAGCTGAAGAGCAGGCAGCTTAGGGACGCTGACCACCGAATTGCCTACTGGTTTTAGATCACTTTGTTTCAGGAACCATTGTTCGGTAAGTAAGGACTTAAGATAATGCCAAACTGGTTGAGTGCCTTTTTAAAAATTTGGCAAATACATCTCTTTCATTTACCATTTTAGTTATTTTTAAAGTGGCCATTTTAACCACATTGGTACCTTATTTTCTTTGTACAACCATCACCACCATCCATCCGCCAAAACTCTTTTCATTTTGTGAACCTCAAATTTTGTCCCCATTGACAGTAACTAGCATTTTTCCAGTGATAGCCTCACGAGGCACCACGGGAAGCAATAGTTCTCAGTGCTCACCCCTCCACTACCACTTTCCATCTGTGAATTGAGTATCTAGGTACCGCATATAAGAAGTGGGGAATCATATGTATTGCACTGTGACTGTCTTATTTCAGCATAAAGTCTTCCAAAGGTTCGCTCCATGGCCGCCAGCCGTCAATCAGAATTTTCTTTGCTTTGTAGACAGAATCGTACAGCCATTGTACGCGTATACCCACATTTTATTTATCCAATTATCCATCCTGGCGGACACTTGGATTGCTCACCTTTTGCTTATCAAGAATAATGCTGCTTTATAGAACGTGGATGTTTGTGCAAACATCTCTTCAGTCCGCACTTTCCAGTACTTTTTTGGTATATACCCAGAATTTGTAAAGGGTTGGTGAATCAAGTACCAATTCACGGTACTGAGGGCACTATCTTTTATTTGCCTGAGAGTTAATACCATTTGCATTCCCACCAACTTAGCGCTTCAGTTTTTCAATTTTTCACATCTCTTCCAACATCTCGGTATGCTGTTTGATGGTAGCCATTTTCATGGTTGGGGGTGAGGATTGGAATACCTTTAACGCATAACTTTTGCTACCATAGAAAGGTAGGAGACACTATGAATGTCTCAAAATATCCTCTCCATTTTACTAACAACTGAATAAATTATTTTTGCAGTGTGTGAATCATTCAGGCTCTCCAAGCCGAAATGAATATTAGCTAGTAATTGATTAATAACATTTGTGTGGCAAAAATTGTTTTTCACATTTAATTCTTACAACATTTCTGTAAATTCAGCATATTATTATCCATATACCATACACATGAGAAACTGAGGTCTGGTGTTCCGGAAACCAATACCTGTATA
>NW_024425119.1:23533163-23533272 GCF_017311325.1 Ursus maritimus
CCATCAAAAAGTAGAATTACAGAACAATATCCCTCATGAATATGGACGCCAAATTTCTCAACAAGATCCTAGCCAATAGGATCCAACAGTACATTAAAAGGATTATCCC
>NW_024425119.1:23533708-23609697 GCF_017311325.1 Ursus maritimus
CTTTGGGCAACTAATCTTTGACAAAGCAGGAAAAAACATCCGTTGGAAAAAAGACAGTCTCTTCAACAAATGGAGCTGGGAAAATTGGAAAGCTACAAGAAAAAGAATGAAACTTGACCACTCTCTCCCACCATACACAAAGATAAACTCCAAATGCATGAAAGACCTCGATGTGAGACAGGAATCCATCAAAATCCTAGAGGAGAACATAGGCAGCAACCTCTACAACATCGGCCACAGCAACCTTTTTCATGACACATCTCCAAAGGCAAGAGAAACAAAAGAAAAAATGAACTTGTGGGACTTCATCAAGATAAAAAGCTTCTGCACAGCCAAGGAAACAGTCAAAAAAACTAAGAGGCAGCCCATGGAATGGGAGAAGATATTTGCAAATGATACTACAGATAAAAGACTGGTATCCAAGATCTACAAAGAACTACAAACAAACTCCAATACACAAGAAACAAATAAAATCATAAAATGGGCAGAAGATAACTGAACAGACAGCTTTTCAATGAAGAATACAAATGGCTAACAGAACTCGAAAAAATGTTCAAAATCATTAGCCATCAACGGGAAATTCAAATCAAACCACATTGAGATACCACCCCAGCTACCAATTAGAATGGCAAAAATTGACCAGACAAAAACAACAACTGTTGGAGGGATGTGGAGAAAGGGGATCACCTCTTCCCACTGTTGTGGTGAGATGACAAGTTGGTATAGCCACTTTGGAAAAAACAGTTTGGAGGTCCCTAAAAAGTTAAAAATAGAGCTACCCTAGAGCTCCAGCCATTTGCACTACTGGGTATTTACCCAAAGATACGAGGGTTAGTGAAGAAGGGGCCATATGCACCCCAATGAAATTCATAGCACAGCAGTGTCACAATAGCATAAATCGTGGAAGGCGAGATGCCCTTCAACAGATGGCTGGATTAAGAAGATGTGAACCATATATACAATGGAATATTACTCAGCCATCAGAAAGAACGATTTCTCAACATTTGCTGCAACATGGACGGCACTGGAGGAGATAATGCTAAGCGAAATAACTCAAGCAGAGAATGATAATTATCATATGGTTTCATTCATTTATGGAACATAAGTAGGATGATCGGTAGGAGAAGAAATGGAAGAAGAAAGGGGGGGTAAACAGAAGGGGGAATGAACCACGAGAGACTATGGACTCTGGGAAACAAACTGGGGGCTTCAGAGGGGAGGGGGGTGGGGTAATGGGATAGGCTGGTGATGGGTAGTAAGGAGGGCATGTATTGCATGGTGCACTGGGTGTTATACGCAACTAATGAATCATGGAACTTTACATCAAAAACCAGGGATGTATTGTATGGTGACCAACAGAATATAATAAAAAAATTATTATTAGAAAAAAAAGAAACAAGAAAAAAAAGAAATAATAACTTCAGACTTTTAAGATAAATATACATGTTAAACATATTAACCAGGAGAACCTCAAAATACCATTATATACAGAAAGTAGCAGGTGGCTTTCCTCAAAGCCAAGCAATATTGTAATACCCCGATTCTTACTTTTAAAAACATTCATCATATATTTTTGCAGAACATATTGGAGGATCCTTCCCTCAATGCACCCACCTCTGCTAAGCTGTTTCAACTTCACCAGGAAAAGTCTAAGTCAGATTCGAAAGGAGCTCCTGCCTACAATGGAAGAGACATACTGGAAGGTCAACAGGTCAGCTTCCTACATTGTCCCTCTCCACCTGGCAGCCAGAATGATCACAACACAGAAAATCAGATCACATTAGTTTCCTGCTAACGAGCCCTCAAAATCCATATTCTTACTGCGTTCTCCAGACCCTGAACGATCTGGCTCTTTCTGACACCCCTAACTAAACTCACCCAAAGTTTTTCGTCACCACTCCCTGTGTCTTTAACCTCCACTGGCTCCTGACAGGTGTTGGAACACCGTAAACTCTTGTCTGCTGCAGGATGTCCTGTTGTCTTGGCCTAGCTGCTTCCCCAAACCCTCTGAATGGCTGGCTTGACCTTCTCTCACACACACACCATGAGGATCTCATACAGTTACTACACCCACAAATGAACTACCCCTGCTTTTATCTTATTGTATAGATTATCTTCTTGGCATGACTGTGAATGTAATAAAGGCTCCCTGTTAAAAGAAGCCCACTAAAAAGTGTGTTTGCCATAGAAAACAACTTCACAGAGATACCAGGTGAATCCCCACACGTTTTGGGTATCTCCTTTCTCACAGAACTTTAAAACACACTCACAGAAATCTCTGGTCTAGCTTAACTGCAGACCAGATGAACTGGACACATATCCCTTTCAGCTTTCCAATAACAGGTAATAAAGTATGGCTTAAAACAGAGCTTGTTTAGTTATATGTATTGTCTGTTTTGAATGAGCCATAATCAATGTTTTGTTCCCTTCAATTTGCTTAAAGATGCTCTGAAGAGAGGGAGAACAAGGACTACCGATGTACTTCCACACATGTATTCTTTCTACCACTCATTTTCTTAGTTTGTAATTATGGGGATAAAAGTACTCACTTAAAATAAATGTTGAGACCGAAAGAAAGGCTATCATTTCCTAGCAAATTTCTCCATAGTTAAAAAGTGGCATTAGTGGGATGCCTGGGTGGCTCAGTTGGTTAAGTGTTTGCCTTCAGCTCAGGTCATGATCCCAGGGTCCTGGGATCAAGTCCTGCGTTGGGATCCTTGCTCAGCGCGGAGCCTGCTTCCCCCCTGCCTACTGTTCCCCCTGCTTGTGCTTTCTCTCTCTCTCTCTCTGACAAATAAATAAATAAGATCTAATAAAAGATAAAAAAAAGTAAAATAAAAAGTGGCATTAGTGAGAACCCAAAACAACTTCGTCATCAGAACACTAATTTAAGCTTTAGTACAAACCTGTAAGCTTCAACATCCACAGCTATAAAATGGAATGATAACGCATGTCTGAACTAATTCTGAGTTGATTTAAGTATCAAATAAGGAAAATGTTTCATAAATTGTAATACAAGATTACTCTACTCCTTTTTAAAGGATAAAAGTTGGGTTATGGGGGCACCTGGGTGGCACAGCGGTTAAGCGTCTGCCTTCGGCTCAGGGCGTCATCCCGGCGTTATGGGATCGAGCCCCACATCAGACTCCTTGGCTATGAGCCTGCTTCTTCCTCTCCCACTCCCCCTGCTTGTGTTCCCTCTCTCGCTGACTGTCTCTATCTCTGTCGAATAAATAAATAAAATCTTTAAAAAAAAAAAAGTTGGGTTATGGTTTTGGCCACACAATAACCTGTTCAAATTAGTAAGGTGTATTTTCTGAGTCAGAAATCACAACCTGCAACGTCTGCAGGGCAAGGGAGGTGAAATACATGAGTGAAGCAGGTGGGAAGAAGCACGAGCAGGGAGTGGAGGCCTTGTGGAAATTGGAGTGTATGCAGACTCTGTCCAAAGTGGGCAAGCCCCGTCTTGCAACTGTTTTTCAGGAAAAGCTAGGACTCTGGGAATTTATGTAAAATGTACTAATTTTAAAATATTGGTAAACAGGGGGGAAAGGGGCGCTTGAGTGGCTCGGTCAGTTAAGTGTCTGCCTTCGGTTCAGGTCATGATCCCATGATCCTTGGGGTAGAGCCCCATATGGCATCCAGCTCTCTGCTCAGTGGGGAGTCTGCTTCTCCCTCTCTCTGCCCCTTCCCCAGCTTGTGTTCTCTCTTTCTCTCTTGCTGTCCTCCAATAAATAAATAAAATCTTAAAAAAATTAAAATATTGGTAAACGATTTTAAAAGTATTTAATTATTTTAAAGTGAGCTCACCCAAATCAACATATGCAAAGACCAAATTCAGCTTTTATGCTATCACCCTATGATTTCTATGTGAGGTTTTGTGTTCTTTGTCAAGAAATGGACAACAGACATAAACCTAACCACATGGTAAAATCATCCTCAGAACTCAGGAAAAATGGGCATTAACAGTGGCTAGCATTTCTTTGACTACCATATGCCAGGTGCCTACTGTACTTATAGTTTTATATGCACTATGTCATTTAAGACTCACAAGAAACATTCCAGAAAGGCATTACTTTAACCTGCATTTTCAGAAAAGAAAACTGGGATTAGAGAGTTTTTAAGGTCATAATGCTGGTGAATGGTAGAGTCAAGAAAGAGAGCAGGTCAAAGGCCGCGGTAGAAAGTTGGTGTTCAATGATAGACGATTTCAGTTCAGAAGGGTAATGCTCCCCAACTTGAGGTTCCTGACTCCCTATGTGTCCCAAAGTGCTAAGGGGTCTTCTGTGAATTATTTGGAAAGTCTAATGGAAATCTTCTATTAACCCTCTAATGGATAACTGAATTTGTTTCCTACTACCAAGGAAAGGGAGTTTGCTAGACACAATCTTTCAAATTATAGATCCAGGGGAAAGATTAATGAAGGGATCTTTTTTTAAAAATAAAGTTGGAAATGAAAAATTTAGAGCACTGACATGGTAGAAATTATTAAAATGATAAAACATTTTTACATCACAACTTTATATAATCTACATTCATATACTCTAGATTTGCACTTACAAATACTTGTTTGTTCACCAAACTATTAGTAGCAACTAATGGACCTTCAAATATTTTGGATTTGGCAGATAAAGTTATTTTTCAAACACTTGCACAACAAATTTAGGTCGTAAAGATACAGTTGAAAAAGAAAGAGCAAGACAATGTTATCCCCTTTTGTGATGTGACCATAATGTCTTGCAAATAGATAAACCAAACTGGTATTAAAGACCATCAAGTTGAATCTTTCACTTTGCACTTTTTTCCCCCACCAATAATAATAAAAAGGACTAAGACAAATGAGAGTAATTTTTCACACGAGCCAGACATCACATCAATATACTCATAAAAAACAGGTTATCGTTGAAATCGTATACATCTCTAAATTCTCCCATTTGAAAAAAATTACCTTTCATAATGTCATAAAAATCAATATGGCATGGATAACACGGACCCTCATTTATTTGTTAAAACTCGAAACTTAGGCTCCAGCAAATCCAGAAGACTTGTCAACTTGATCACCTACCTTTAGAAAAGTCTGAAAGTCATGCATAATAATGCTCAGATACAAGACATAAAGCGTCCAGGCTGCGGCTGTGATCCTGGGCCTCTGACACAGAACAAAGTCATGGTGTCACAGGGATAAGCATCCAGGATCTAGGGAAAGTAATCAGAAGTTGAACTTACAAACCTCTAAGTAGTATGGCAGGACTAGAATTTTCTCGTCCACGTTAGCATTTTTACATAACTAACACGGAGCACAAAGCACTTCATCTCCTTTACTGGCATAAAACAAATTTAAAGTCACTGGATCAATGTGAATTATAAAAAGACAACAACATAAACTTAAGGCTTTAAGAGCACCTACAATCACCAACAAAACTGCAGAAACAATGAAACCCGTGAAGAGTCTTCGGATTTTCAAGTCTTTTTTTTTCTTTTTAATTTTAGTGCCTTTACAACGGCTATTTCAAGGCTTACGTCCAATTTCTATCCTAGTAATAATAAACGATCACTTAAAATTTTATTGTTTAAAATTTCCCTTAGGAAAATGTTAGCAAGGTGCAAATACAAGAAACTACTGGAAAACAGTACGGGGCTGTTAGCAAGTTGAAATGACATCGTTTCTGGTAGGATTCCCCTAGTCTCTCCACAAGGATCACAGTGCTCTTGTCTGCACTTTCTTAGAAAGAAAACTTTCCAGAAGCGCATGGAGTTGTAGGGACCCCAGCCCCACCGACCTGCTCCTAGAGAAATCATCCCCAGCAAGAGCCCCTGGGGCCGACCCGGCGAGGCGTAGCGCCACAGGCTCCTCCCGGACCGCCGGGGCGAGGTGCGTCCCCGCTTCTCCGCGCACGTTCTTCACGCTCGCCCTCCAGGTCTCTGGGCCGGCCGGGGCGCGCGCCGGGCTCGAGAGTGCGAGGCTTCGGCGCCCGCGCGCGCCCTCCACGGCCCAGGTACCGGGAAGCGGCGCCGCCTCCAGCGCCGCGCAGGCCCCGCCCCCTCGCCGGGCTCCTCGCCAGACCTGCGCGGCCCTAACTCCTACCTGGGCGGGAAGCCGGTTCCTCCTTATTCCCTTCCCGGGCGCCGGGACGTGCTTCCTCCCCGCCGCGCCCCGGCCGCACCCCGTGTGCGCCGAGAGAGATGGCCGCGCCACCTGCGCCTCGGAACCTCGCGGGGCCGTGGGCTGGCGGCGGGGGCTGCGAGGGCCTTCCCGGGACTCGGCCTGCGCCTTCCTGGCCTGGTGCACCAGACGTGGGGGAAGGGGAGTGCAGCGCCCACCCTGGGGCGTCCCGGATCCCTGGAACGGCCCGGACAGGCCCAGTGTCCTGGAACAGATTCGCCTCATTTTAACGCGCGGTGTCTACTCCCCCCCACGCCCCAATCCACGCCAAGAACTTACCCAGTCTTTGGGGCTGGCTCTCTTGGGGCTGAAAATGAGCATCGGTTTTAGACCTGCAGAAGGAAAGTGACTAAAGAAGTCGTCCCCGGATACCAATTCACTTTGGCGGTTTAAGGAACCTGGAAAACTGGAAGCTTCAGGAAGACTGCTATGAATTACCAGTCCTCTAGCTGGTCCCGTGGGGGGCCAGTTCTGTCCTCCCTGTCCTGACTCTTCTGAGCCCACGGAATGGGTCCATGCTGACCACATTCCCCTGAACAGCCTCAAGGGACATTTTGCGCCTAGTTAAGCCTTCCTTCCACCTCAACAGGCGAGAACCACAGTCAAAATGTCCTTTGATTCTGTTAATACTCTAAATGGGCCTAACATTCATGATGTTATCTAAATGAGAAGAATTCTAGAACAGAGGTCATCTAGTCCTAATCAATGCATTTGCCTTAAGGAAAAAACATGGTCATTTCAATAGATGACAAAAAGGCATTCAGCATATTCAAGATCCTTCCTCGGAAAAGATCTCTGAAATCTAGAAATCGAACGATGAATTTTTCTCAGAATATCATGTATCTCATCTGATATCTGAAGATATCCCAGAATATTGAGAATATCATATCGATACTAACATGTAAACAGCCTCAAAATTTTAAGTTACTTCTTTGAAAACCAGCATATCAAATTTATTATTTAACATAATAAAAAGTAACCAACTGGCCACATACAAAATAAGAGAACAATAACCAATTAAAATGCAATGGGAAAATAGATCCCATTCACAATAGCAACTAAGAATATGAAATAACTAGGAATGATAAAAAATGAGAGATGTAGGAGATCTGAAAAAGAAAAGTGCAGGACTATTGAGAAAGTATCTATAGGGGTGCCTGGCTGGCGCAGTCCTTAAGCATCTGCCTTCTGCTCAGGGCGTGATCCTGGTGTTCTGGGATCGAGCCCCACATCAGGCTCCTCCGTTAGGAGCCTGCTTCTTCCTCTCCCACTCCTCTTGCTTGTGTTCTCTCTCTCTCTGGCTGTATCTCTGTCAAATAAATAAATAAAATCTTTAAAAAAAAGTATCTATAAAATATTTTATTAACTAGGGAGACAGAGGATATCCTTAAATGAGAAGGCAAGATTTTAAATACATAATTATTACTTCCTAAATTATGAGACAAAAATATTCTAGAATTCATCTAAGAAACTACATAAACTAGAAAAGTTAAGACAGTAGTTCTCAGACTGTGGTCTTGGGGCATCTGAGGTCGTTCAAGGGGTTCACAAAATCAAAATTGCTTTCATGATAGTATTAAGACTTTTTTCACTCCTTTTTTGGTATCCATTCTTTCACAAGTATACAGTCAAGTTTTCCCGTGGCTACCTCCTATGTCTTATTACAAGAGATTAAAGGAAGAAGCAGATATATCTTCTATCATGCCAAGCATGAAACAAATTTGCATGAATGTAAAGGAATGCCACTTCTTCCACTAAATTTCTTTTGTTTTGGAAACTGCAGGGATCAAGGATTAAATCACGATGCTTCAAATTGTCTAAACACCATTTATGGCTTTTCAATGATGGGCTCAACTTTGGCCAAGTGAGTCTTTCTTGGGACTTTTCCCTGGTTCCATTCAAACGGAACACCCACTGTCCTCTGTACTTACTGAACCTTCAAAATCTCAGTCGTGATACACTTGATTGTTCTTTTCCTGTGGAAAAGCATTTGCCAGAATCAGTATGATGGGTACAGTAGGCACTTTTTAAAAAAAGAATTTCATCCCTTCATTCTTGATTCATCATTCAATAAATATTTACTCCTTGTTCCTATAGGCTAGAGCTCTTCTGGACATTGAATTTGAAAGCCGTCTTTGCCATATATGCCTGTAAAACGTTTGCAGCCTTTGCTCTTTACATGAGCTGACACCCCATAACTAAGTGGGAGACTACTAACATCAGGTTACTAATATAAATGATACTCAGATAGTTGAGACTAACACATTCTTTCACCACTAACCTATGTAAATCATCTAACTTGTTCTGGATTCATAACTGGTTCAGAAAATTGGCCCAGGTGTTTTCTTAATCTTTGTTTTGGGCCCTTTGGCGGGTTGCCCCCTTGCTATCAGTTTCTCAGCTCTAAGGACCTGTAAACATTTACATATGCATGACTGCTAGTGCAAGTACATCAAAACTGTCATTTTTACTTCACCCATTGAGGCAGAGTGCAAGATTTGACTTATGTATGTTTGTAAAATATTCCGTTGCACTGCCATAAAGTGTATGCAAGCTACTTCAAATAGCACGCATTGCATAGGCTTTCTTTCCCTCTTGCTCCTTATGTGTCGGGCAGTAAAACAAACAATAGAAAGGAAGAACGTGTCTTGTTTGGTTGATGGTGATTTTTGCTGGAGGCCATTTTTTCTACCTTCACCTTAAATTCATTTGGTATCAGATACTTCCACTGACACTCATCAACTGGCAAGATAACTTATCAAATAATCATTATCAAAATAAAAATTTTGGTTTGGATTCTTAATTGGAAATAAAATAGTTTAAAAATAGTTTCATTTTAGGGGCATCTGGGTGGCGCAGTCAGTTGGGCAACCAACTCTTGGTTTTGACTCAGGTGGTTAATCTCCTTGGTCCTGAGATCACCCGCGTGGGGCTCTGCACTTGGTATGGAGTCTGCTAGGAGTTTCTCTCTCCATCCCGCTCTGCCCCTCCCTGCTGTGCGGGCACTCTCTCTCTCAAATAAATACATAAATCTTAAAAAAATAGTTTCATTTTAGAAAGTACATTTTCCAAGAAAATTTAATGAAGACAATCAATTAAGATAAGCACTTTATAATATAAAGTCCTTTTCAGGGGGTGGGAAAAAAGGATAAGAATTGTGGGCAAGAAGTAGGGTTAAAATCTTCATAGAAAGTAGATTAAGGTATTTGACATCTTTCCTTCAGAACATTTATAGCTAACATGGCTTTTTAAAAGTTTGAGATGTGTGGATTCCTGTGTGGCTCAGTCAGCTAAGTGGCTGCCTTTGGCTCAGGTCATCATCCCAGGCTCCTGGGATCAAGTCCCTCATCAGGTTCCTTGCTCATCGGGGAGCCTGCTTCTCCCTCTGCCTGCTGCTCCCCCTACTTGTGCTCTCGCTCTCTGACAAATAAATAAATAAAATCTTTAAAAACAACTTTTGAAATGTGTTGAGAGATTTCTTGATTTTGTTTATTGTTTTCGTTTGTTTTTTAAGGTCTCTGGATGTTGCAGGCTGTTTAAAGTTGTGCATTTTTCCTTATGGAGAATTTTGGGTTGGAATGTAGAGGTTGTGGTAGGAGGGAATTTAAGGGAAATTTCAACATCCTATACTTCAATCCCCTAGTTTATAGAATAGGACACCAGGAGTTAATTCACATGCCTGAGGTCACACATCAAGCAGGTGGCACTCCCAAGGGAAGAGCACTGACCTTTCATTTGGCCCACATTCTTGCCAGAACATTGCACTCACTGTCTGATCAATTTTAGGGTAGGTTTTGGGCTGCTGGGAACTCAGTTGGGAAGGTACCCATGGTATACAAATAGATACACATTATTATTATGATGATGGTGATGAACTTTATTGTGGACCCCAACACAGTTCCTAAAGAAAACGGAAACCCTTAGATCTCCTTATGTCAATGTTTTGGACTTGACGATCCTAGTTGTAAAGGATCCATATATAGAAAGAGAATCACGAAAATTTTAATTTCATTCATTAAAAAATATGGATCAAAAGCTTCCTGTATGCCAGGTATATTCTCAGTGTAGGGGATATGACAATCCAAGGAACGGTCAAAATCTCTGCTTGTATGGAACTTGTGTTCTAGTTGTAGAGACTAAATAAATAAGTCAAATATATTTCACTTCAGATGGTAACAAATATGAAAAGAAATAGAGCAAGGAAAAGGGATAAAAAAGATTGGGGGTAGAGGTTGTAAAAAGTAGTGTGGGGAGGGGCTGGGCCAACTGAGAAGGTGGCATTCAGGCCCTATGGGAATGAGGGTCCAAGAATTAACATGGTGGCCACAGCCCATGAAACATGGAGGCTTTTCTTGACCCCATGGAGAAGTGTCCTCCTGTGGGATAGGGTTGTCTCTACTGAAACACCCAGCTCTCCAGGGTGCCTTGGTTATTGGCTCTTCACTCCTATCAGTGGAGGTAAGGCCATTGTGAGTTTACTTTCTGTCCAAAAGTATCCCAAGTGTTTAGTGATTTAAAATGTGATGAGCCCTTGACATCAAGGAGGAGACACAGGAAGAAGGAACTAAGAGCTGGAACTTAACCCACAGTATGTCTGAGATTGTGCAAAACCATTGACATCGGTATCCAACCTGTTCTTTTTTTTTTTTCCAGCTCTATTGAGATATAATTGACATATAACATTGTGTCAGTTTAAGGAGTCCAAGTATTGATTTCATACATTTATATATTGCAAAATGATTACCACCATAGCATTAGCTAACACTCCTATCTTGTCCATTTTATTTTTGTGGTGAGAACATTTAAGATTTACAATCTTAGCAACTTTCATGTATATAATACAGTATTAATTATTAGCTATCATCCCCATGTTATACATTATATCCCCAGAACTTATTCACCTAATAACTGGAAGTTGGTACCCTTTGACCAACATCTCCCCATTTACCACCTTCTAGCCCTTGGCAACCACCATTCTACACTATTTCTAGGAATTTAGCTGTTTTAGATTCTGCTTATGAGGGATATCATATGGTATTTGTCATTCTCTCTCTGACACTTAGTATGATGCCTTCAAGATTCATCCAAGTTGTCACAAATGGCAGGATTTCCTTCCTTCTCATGGTTGAATAACATTCCATTGTAAACACACACACACACACACACACACACACACACACACACTACATCTGCTTTATCTGCTCATCTGCTGATAGACATTCGGGTTGAATGTTCTTAATTTCGCCACATCATGCAGATTGTCACCACTCAGGAAACTTAACAGTGAATCCAGGAATCCAGTAAAGTGGTTATTTGGATGCTCCTGGGTAGATACCCATACCACAATGTGGTAGAGATAGATGGAGAATCCAAGAACAATCAATTTTGGAAGGAAATGACCTAAAAACATGGAATCGAATTCCTGTTTTCCACACAGTTACTAGGGATTTTAGAAATCTTGTGCCTGACTTTAAAAATTATGACACTAACAAAGCATTCGATCTCTCTGTATGATCAGATACTGGGATGTGAGGAATTTTCAGGTCAAAATGCATGTGTGTTAGTATCTCCTATTGACATTGTAAATAACTTCTGGGAGATTCTGAACATATTCAGGCAAAAGCAGACAAACAAACATTCAGAATGTTAAAAGTGTAGAAAATCCTTAGAGTTAAATATGCTAGGGAGTAAGTGTAAGAGAGTAAACAGAATGAAAATATCCTACAGTCATAAAAGTACTGCATATTTATGAGAGTGCTTCAAAATTCGATTCTTTTTTTAAGGTTTATTTATTTTATTTTAGAGAGAGAGAGTGGGCTAGAGGAGGAGGGAGAGAAACTTAAGCAGACTCTGTGCTGAGCACTGAGCCAGATCTCATGACCCTGAGATCAGGACCTGAGCCAAAACCAAGAGTCAGGCGCTTCACCAACTGTGCCACCTAGGTGTCCCCCCAAATACTCTTGGTATGGTATCCTATAATACCCAGCATGTTTTAGTTACCAAGACCCTTCCAGACCATTACATTTCAATAGAGTTTATTTCACTTACTTTGGTTTATTTTTCCCATACAAAACTCAACTCTTATTTTAGATTAGCAGTAAAAAAAAAATCTGGATTCATCATACACATTTAATTAATTTATTGTCAATTTACCTCTTGGCTATGTACAATGTACAGTATGTATTTGCAATTTGTACATTATTTAAAGTTTCTGTGCCTCAATTTAGTCATCTAGAAAATGGTGAAAATAAGAATATTATCTACATCATAGAGCTATTATGAAGATTAAATGAAGTTATCATTATAGGAACTCTGTACCTTAAGTGGTGTATATTTATATTATTATAATTAACATATATTAGCTTTAATTATTACTGCTGTCATCAGTATTATAATTATCATCTTCCTCTCACAGAAAGATTTCAGGGCTCCTATTACAAAACTCTTTTCTTCATATTCCAATATGCTAGCTATTTGAATCAAGAAACTTGGATAATTTCATGGAGAGTGGTCTTTATAATTTCATGGAAAGAAAGTAGCCTTTATTATCACTGAGATTCACTCTAGTACTAGCTGCGTGAATTTTGTACACTTCTTTTAATTTCTCTGAACATTGTTTTTCTCTTTTGTATGACAAAATAGCTCTTATTAATGCCTTCACAGAGATATGCATACTCAAGTTCAGAGAAATTAAGGACAAAAAAGATGATACATAAGGACTGGTACTTTGTTGACTCATTAAATGATAACTATTGCTTTTAGTTATTATTTCTTTCAGGAAAACCCTGATACTAAAACTCTGTGTTTCTTCAAACTGAGGTAGCCAAAGTCAAGACTAATAGAGACTTTTCCGTCCAGAAATACCACTTATGAATTGAACGTTTCCTACTTCTTTCCTACCCAGTATTAAGTCTTCTGCAGAAATCTAAATAAAGAGGTGACCATGGCTTCTAAGAGCCTACTACTTTATGTTAATCATATTCCTTCATTGAATGAGGAGCCCGAATTGTGTAAATGAATCCTATCTTCCTTCGGGTAGGTGATTGAAATACCAAAATTAAAAGACACACACAGCAACCGCCTGGCTCCTTTTCAGGGCTAACACACCGAGGGGTCTGGTTCTGTCATTGAGAGAACCTCACTCGAGTTCTCACAGAGGAGGAAGAGCACTGCCACTCACCTGCACCACATTTCCTTTGACTGATCTCATCCAAACTGAAAGGCAGGCAGGAGGCCCAGAAGAACAGCCCCAGAGTTTAGGCCAGATCCACCCATTCTAGTGAGGAATCATATGGGCAAGTACAGGTGAATCATAGAACAAACAGAAGCAACCATTCTTGGGAAACAATTGCTTTTCGTCCATGTTTCTGTGTTAGTTCATTATTGCTGAAACTTCCCTCTTTGGCAGAGACTTTCTTTTTCTTTCTTTTTTTTTAATAATAATTTTTTATTATGTTATGTTAGTCACCGTACAGTACATCCTTAGTTTTTGATGTAGTGTTCCATGATTCATTATTTGTGTATAACACCCAGTGCTCCATGCAATACATGCCCTTCTTAATACCCAGCACTGGCCTATCCCATTCCCCCACCCCCTCCCCTCTGAAGCCCTCGGTTTCTTTCCCAGAGTCCATAGTCTCTCGTGGTTCATTCCCCCTTCTGTTTACCCCCTCTTCATTCTTCCCTTCCTTCTCCTACCAATCTCCCTGCTATTTCTTATGTTCCATAAATGAGGGAAACCATATGATAATTGTCTTTCTTTGCTTGACTCATTTCACTTAGCATAATCTCCTCCAGTCCCGTCCACGTTGCAGCAAATGTTGAGAAATCGTTCTTTCTGATAGCTGAGTAATATTCCATTGTATATATGGACTACATCTTCTTAATCTGGCCACCTATTGAAGGGCATCTCGGCTCCTTCCACATTTCAGTTATTGTGGACAATGCTGCTATGAACATTGGGGTGCATATGGCCCTTCTCTTCACTACGTCTATATCTTTGGGGTAAATATCCAGTAGTGCAATGGCTGGATCATAGGGCAGCTCTATTTTTAACTTTTTAAGGGACCTCCACACTGTTTTCCAAAGTGGCTATACCAACTTGCATTCCCACCAACAGTGTAAGAGGGCTCCCCTTTCTCCACATCCTCTCCAACATTTGTTGTTTCTTGTCTGGTCAATTTTTGCCATTCTAATTGGCATAAGGTGGTATCTCAATGTGGTTTGGATTTGAATTTCCCTGATGGCTAATGATTTTGAACTTTTTTCATGTGTCTGTTAGCCATTTGTATGTCTTCATTGGAAAAGTGTCTGTTCATATCTTCTGCCCATTTTTTGATTTGATTATTTGTTTCTCATGTATTGAGTTTGAGAAGTTCTTTGTAGATCTTGGGTACCAGTCTTTTATCTGTAGTGTCATTTGCAAATATCTTCTCCCATTCCGTGGGCTGCCTCTTTCAAAAACACTGCACTTTGGGGGTCGTCAGCACAAGAGCAGAAAGAGAAGAAAAAGAGGAGGGACGGAAAAGTCAACAGAAAAAATAAATTTTGCATATCCCACTCCAAAACAAGCCTCCCTCAACACAATGGGAAGGGCACAGAGGGATTATGTAAGTGTCATTTAAGGACCATGAGCTAGAGATTTTAGGCAAACATGGTTCAGGGTGAACTTTTCCTGATTAGCAATATAATTAGCCTTCGCTATGATTATAATAATTAATAGGCCAAGAGTTCAGGATGTGTATGTTTTGTTCTCTTTGACTGAAGCTACAACAATAAAAATTCCAACGTGCATTCTTTTCCGAAAGTTCCTAAAGCTGAAATGAAGGCACAGCCTTATCTTCTACATGACGAACTCATCTCTGATTTCAAAACTGCAAAATTCTTTATCATAGGATGAATTCACTGCTGAGAAGCCTCAAATGATGGGGTGATGCAAGTTGTCCTGCTTGTGTTAAATTATACATTTGCTTAAAGCTGAGGTAAAGTAATCCCCCAGAGTTTGTTAAAATATTTACATTGCTAATTAGTGTAATGGGACCAGTAGATTCTATACACGATAGCTCTGAAAAGCAGGAAAACCAGGAAAGCAAATACTAAAAAAAATAAAAAAAAGGACAGGATCCACCTTTGGAAATAAGTGTTCAATGTTTACAGATGCAAGACATCTTTTCCCCCCCAAGTCCATCAAATATGTGGTTTTTACACCTCTGAGGGTACAGGCTTTGATGCTTAAAAACATATGCAGAGACATCTTTCAGGCAGAGCAAATTAGAGCAAATCATTCTAGCCTTTGCTGTGGGTGGATCTCCCTACTGGTGGAAACAGTGCCAACTGTGGATGAGCAGCTGAGCTGGAGGGATGAGCACTAAAAACTCGCTTCTTGTGGTGCCAAAAAGAAATCGATGCCTAAATGTTCATCTGATGCTACAAAGCCACAAAGTCCCCATTACCTTCAAGAAAAAGAATGAGATCATCATCCTTCCTTCCATACGTATCTGTGACCCTCTTTGTTGATCGTGACCCTGAAAATATAATTAATTCCCGTTTCAACAAATTCATCTGTACAACGTAAGACATCGAGAACTGACTGTGCCATATGCCCACGAGGCTCTTTGCATCTGTCATTTACTGTAATCCTCACAAAACCCTGACTGGCAAGAGACTGGCATTTCCATTTTACAGAAAAGTTAAGTGAGGCTAAGAGAGGTTGAGTAACTAACCCAAGATAGCACAGTTTATAAGTGGTGGCCTCAGGGAGTGAGGAGCAAGTTTATGTGCAGTTGAGTTTTATAGAGTATGGGATACGTTGCAGACTTTCTTATTTTAAAACTTGCCTAAAATAATAAATTCTAATGGGATAGCTTTGTTTTTTAAATCTTTTAAATTTTTAAATTTTTAAAAAAGATTTTATTTATTTATTAGCGAGAGAGAGCAGGAGAGTGAGAGAGAGAGAGAGAGAGCAGGAGCAGGGGCAGAGGGAGAGGGAGAAGCAGACTTCCTGATGAGCAGCAAGCTGGATGCAGGGCTCGATCCCAGGACCCTGGGATCCTGACCTGAGCTGAAGGCAGACGCTTAAGGGACTGAGCCACCCAGATGCCCTCTTTGGTTTTTTTTTAGATACTTTGTTTACAGACCATTGTTCAGGTAAGAAATGGGGGACTTAGATGTGCCAAACTGGTTGATTGCCTTTTAAAAAAATTCTGGCAAAATACATATAACATTTACCATTTTAGTTATTTTTAAGTGTACATTTTAACCACATTGAGTACCTTCGTACTGCTGTGCAACCATCACCACCATCCATCCGCAAAACTCTTTTCATTTTGTGAACCTCAAATTTTGTCCCCATTGACAGTAACTAGCATTTTCCAATTGGCCTCGGGCACCACGAGAAGCAATAGTTCTCAGTGCTCACCCCTCCATTCTACTTTCCGTCTCTGTGAATTGAGTATCTAGGTACCGCATATAAGTGGAATCATATAGTATTTGCCCTTTTGTGACTGTCTTATTTCACTCAGCATAAAGTCTTCAAGGTTCATCCATGTTGTAGCGTGTGTCAGAATTTCCTTGCTTTGTAAGACAGAATATTATTCCATTGTGCACGTATACCACATTTTATTTATCCATTCATCCATCTGTGGACACTTGGATTACTTTCACCTTTTGCTTATCAAGAATAATGCTGCTATGAACGTGGATGTTTGTGCAAACATCTCTTCAGGTCACTGCTTTCAGTCTTTTTGAGTATATACCCAAGAGTGGGGTTGATAGATCAAATTATAATTCTATTTTTAATTTTTTGAGGCACTGTCATACTATTTGCCACAGAAGTTGTACCATTTTACATTCCCACCAACAGCGCACAAGTTTTCCAATTTTTTCACATCCTCTTCAACATCTGTTATGCTGTTTGATAGTAGCCATTTTCATGGTTGGGGGGTGTGAGGTTGATTGCCTTTTAAGCATAGCTTTGCTTCTGCATAGAAAGGTAGGACACTTCATGGATATCTCAAAATATCCTCTCCATTTACTAACAACTGAATCTGAAATTCTTTGCAATGTGTGAATCATTCAAGGCTCTCAATAGAATGGATATTAGCTATTAGTGATTAATAACATTTGTGAAATTGTTTTCACATATGTTTAATTCTTACAACATTTCTGTGAATTCAATATTATTATCCCCATATATATACACATGAGGAAACTGAGGTCTGAATTGTTCAAGAGCTCAGAAACTCAAACTCAGACCCTCTTGCTCCAAATCCTGGCTAGTCCCACACTGATGGAGGCTGGAGAGTTGGGAAGGGTGTTAAAAGAGGAAATTATTATCACTGGTTAAAAATTATTGGGTTATTGGGGCACCTGGGTGGTTCAGTCATTTAAGCCTTTGACTCCTGATTCTGGCTCGGGTCATGCTCTCAGGGTCCTGGGATTGAGCACTGCATCAGGCTTCTCACTCACCAGGGAGTCTGTCTGAGGATTCTCTCCCTCTCCCTCTGCTCCTACCCCCCCCCCACTCACGTGCTCTCTCTCTCTCTCTCGAATAAAATAAATAAATCTCTTTTTAAAAAATTATTGGGTTGATGAGTAGAGAGCAGGACCTGAGGGAGTGTGGCATTTGGCACTCCTAATTCTGATGGTCAGGTTTAAGCGAAACTAAATTCAAGTGAAGGATCCCATGACCCGAAGTGGGGGAGCTTTCAGAGGAGAAGAATGTTGGAGTGAAAATTGAAGAAAACTGAATATAGTCATAACCAGTTTTACTCTTTTGCAGAGGGAGGGCTTTGCCTTCTTGCAGACTTGCTACCTACACACCTCGAAACACTGGGCAAGATTGTTTCTCTCCCTCTCAATTTTTGACCTGAAAATCAAAGACCACTCTCTTCCTTCAGGAAAAATCAAAGCATTTGAATCTGTAACATTTTCTAAGCTTCTTGGAGAAAAATGCTTACTGTATTTTATTTACTTGATTTAACTCTGAAAAATGACAAAGATAATTAAACATTCTTTCTATGTTTAACACAGAATTTGAATATTTAGCATGAAACGCTGAACATGTAAGTGTTAAACTCCCTTTAGAAATTATTATATTATAGCTCCAAAATTACTATGGACACCATTCATTTAAAAAATAAACCTTTAGTAATGTTTGACGCTTTAATAATGCAATTTTAAAAATCGCTTCAAGATCAGTGTTTTGTGACAAGTTGGACAGTAAGAAATAAAAAGATCAGACATTATGACCACATTCACTTGTTCATTACCTAATCGACTGACACTAAGAACTTTAGAATATGGATAACCATTTAGTAACCCACCAACTTTATTACTTAAATAATTTGGAAGAATGGAACAGTAATATGTTGAATTCAGAAATGAGACAAAACTAGAAACATGAATAAACAGAAAAAACATAGGGAAGGATGTAGGAATAAGCTTTAGAATGGTATAATACAACCAGGTATCCCTAATAAAAATCATTTTCTAATAGCACTTTACCCATTTCAAAGTATTTCCTAGTTACATTGACATATGCCAGCGGTGACTGAATTCAGCCATTCACCATGACCACTTTAAACCATAAGTTTAAAACTAAACAAACTTCCAGAATCATGCTCTATCTACACGGCTACACATCACCAGTGACATTATACGCATTTGTTCCAAAAAAGATTGTGAATTAGGCAACATAAAATACCAAGAATGGAGCCTTACTTAAAAGTCTTTAAATAAAAACAGAGATAGTACCTATGTCTTTTGGTGAATGTGATATGGAAGATTATTTCCATGGCTCATTATACTTACCTGGCCACATGCCTCCTCAGCAAATGTTACTCAATTCTCTGGCTCATGGAGGGAGATCTAATTTCTAGAACAGTCTTGGAAGTTAGGATATAAACTTTGGTCATTCCCCAAAGGTTTGACTCTGGTTAATGGCGATTCTGGAGAGTTGGACATCTCTAAAAGTTATCCTAAAAGAACAAAGTTTGATGAAAGTACTTCGGCAAAACAGGTCAAGAAAAGCCCCAGAATACCAGACCAGGTAGACCAGAATACCAGAACACCATCCTCACCAAATATCTCTAAAATTGCACACACATACACACAAATATAGACAGTCACAAAGATTTTGTCTATAAAATGAATTTCATTGTGTCTATGTAAATATAACATACATATCAGGGATGATTCTTACTTCACTCAAGATCACAAATATTTTTAGAATGAACAGGTAGCAAAGAAGAAAAATTAGCCAGGGGA
Organism: Ursus maritimus; assembly: GCF_017311325.1. Lineage (NCBI taxonomy): Eukaryota > Metazoa > Chordata > Mammalia > Carnivora > Ursidae > Ursus > Ursus maritimus. The sequence continues at coordinate 23,553,138 of NW_024425119.1, forward strand.
GAGCCTCTTAAGAAGTCTGATGATAAGGGAAAAAAGCAGTGTAGGAAAGGGTTTTTCTTATTTTTAGGCTAGTGGAGATCAGAGCAAGAGAAAGGAGCCAATAGACAAGGAGCAACTGAAGATCGTGAGCCAATCTACCTTGGAAAATAAAATATACAGCATATGTTAGGTACATACATCATGCCCTGTGCAAATGGCTTGCCGTAAATTTTCTCAGATAACTCCGAAGCACGGACCTTCTTTTTTTCACCCTGCAGTACCATTAAAGCAGCTCTGATCCCATCATATTAAATTTTTGTTTATGTGTCTCCTCGAAGGCAGAGACCATTCTTTATCTGTTTTTGTGTCCTCAGTGCTTAGCACAGGATAGAGTTCGGTTTGGCAAATTGAATAAGTGACTGGATGGGAAGACAGGAGAGAAGAGGCAGAAGCAAGGAGTGAATCCAAGAGAATGCAAACAAGGCAGGCTCCCGAACACACAGGCACTAATAGCTTGTGGAAAGGTAATGTTAGTGTTCAGGAACATGGGTAAAAGACCTAGAGAGCAAATACGTAGAAAAAATTTGAAATGAAATGGAGAGAGGAACATAAAGGGAAGGTGGGCCAGTGCCTTACAGTGCTATTTGGCAGAGTAAAAAGGTACATACTGAGAGTATGTACTGTTGCACGTGTGGGGGTCGACGCCAGGTCTCCCAGAAAAGAGAAGGATTTGGTAGCAGGAAACTATAAGGAGAGAGTGAAGACGTTTCTGGGTACCCAAGAGGAAGGGTGATGGGGAAGTAGTTGAAGTAAATTCAATCACAGGAGCTAAAAATCTTTTCTCCCACAATGGCTGGCAATTCAAGAAGGGGGACTAGCAGCAAGCTGAATGGTGCAGAATGTCAAAGAAGGAAGCCATTATAGGATGGCAACAAGCTTATTAGAAGTCTAGTCTGGAAAGATGGCAGGACAGAACGTCACTCAACGTGGCCCCACTCTTTCTGATTCATTCATTTTTTCTGGATAAGCCAAGGCTAGAAATTTCCAGTCTCGTGCCCTTCTCTAAAAGTAGCCAGAGCCTCTTAAAAAATTAGGCTGATTAATTTTCAGAGGGTGTTTTATCCCAAGGAGTCAGCTTTGATCACAGAAACTGCTATCCTTAGCCCAAACCACATGCTACAAAGAGACAAAACAAACCTAGCAGTGAGAGGGAGGCTGACTCACGGAATGCGTGCAGCCTACCGATATGGCCGCCATCAAATTGTCACCTCATTTTGATTGATCTGGGATCCCCAGGTTTCCTTTGGTGTCAGTTAGGAAAAGCTTACAGTCAGGAAATTTCTGGCCCCCCTGTGGGGTGAATTACACAGAAAAATATATCAAAACATTAAAGTTTAAATAAGACTGCTCAGCTAAATCTTATTATTGCTCCCACTAGAGAAGGTCAACTGCTTGTTTACTTCACGGTATTTCCACGGAGAGGGCACAGCAGGTCATGATGATCCAACAGGAGCACCTCACATATATTAACCTTAATAGGCTACGTATGTTTATCCGGGTGATATTTCTTCCTCTGTGATTACGAACTATCTTTTGGATTCTTAAACACTTTCCATAGTTAGTACCCGATCGTCTGAGTCTTTCTGAGAGTGAATACAAGAAACGATCACACTTGACACTTTGATCCAGAACCCCACAGCCCCCTTTGCTCAAAATCATTTTTGTGCTGGCAGCTACCCGACTTCAAGATGCTGGATATCACTGCTACTGGTGAATAAGCATCTGAGAGGCAAAATGAAGCTGATCAGGAGCCAGTCTTTGCCATTAGCAATCCACCCTCCATCACCCTCAATCTCTCCTTTCTTTTTTCCCCTTCTTTAACTTGTATTCGTGTCTTTCTTTAAAAGGCTTTGTTATCTTATTAATACTATGATTGTTCTCAGTGATCAAGTGTTTATTTCCTCCCTATTAAAATAGGGGCGCCTGGGTGGCTCAGTTGGTTAAGCGTCTGCCTTTGGCTCAGGTTATGATCTCAGGGTCCTGTTCAGAGGGGAGTCTGCTTCTCCCTCTCCCTCTGCCCCTCTCCCTGCTGTCGTGTTCTCTCTCTCACTCGCTCACTCTCTCTTTCAAATAAATAAAAATCTTTAAAAAAAAATTAAAAATCTACCCATCTGTGTAGCACTGTGCTATGTTCCCCCAATGAACAGAAAAGTTAATGAAATGGCTCCTGCCTTCGAATAGTTAATAGTTATGTGTCACATTGTGCATTTTTCCACATGGTTGTTATTTTCCTCTAGATTTTCAGTAATTCTTTATATGTTTTGGATATAGTACACATTGTGACACAATTCTGCCAAAAGTCTGTTCATGTCCGTTCCCATTTTGCTACATGTTTTCTTGTCATCTTATCGCTTTATAATTATTCTTTATGAATTTTGGATATAAACCTGATGTCAGTTACATGTGTTGAAATTTCTTCTTCCAGATTGTGTATTTTTTCCTACGTCCTTTATAAAGTCTTTCGGTACATTGGAAATTACAACTGTAATTTTTCCAATAAGGAGTTACTGCTTTTGTATCTTGTTTAAGAAGTCCTTCTCCATATCAGTAATAAGGATATTCACCTACATGTTTTACATTTTATAATTTTGTAATTCACATTTGTAACTGATTATTATGTATGATTTGGAAAGACTCCAATTTTTTTTTCATATTGATGAAAATTTGCCCAGGTTAACTTTTGTAATAGTCCATTTTTCCCCCTACTGATTTGAAATGTCATAAATAAAGTTTCTAAATAAATGGATTTTTTCCCCTAGGTTCTTTAAGTCTACTCCATTGGTTTATTCGTTACTTATGTGCCAATGCTACTGCACAGCTTTGAAGGAGCCTACTTGGGTATAAATCCTCGCTTTCCTATTTACTCTTTGTATGGCCTTGGGGTACTAAACCACAGTTATTGCTTTACTTGGCTCATCTATAGAACTGTAATAAGACCCCAGTTCACCTCACAGTCATTGCTGAGTTGTTTTCCATTTGTGACTTTAGGGTTTCAGGCCTTTCTTGCTCTCTTAGTAACTACCATGCCCCTCTGGGGTTCTACTGTCATTATGCTGCCTCTCCTGATCCTGGGGTCTGGGGAAATTCTGAGAAGATGTTGAATAGCAGTTGCTATTCTCCCACTACCTTCTTAACATCTATCCAGGATAGGGGGATATAAGTAGGCCTGAGTCCCCAGATTTATGTGGGATTTCTGTTCCCAACCTTATCTGTACAGCCCCTCATCTTTTCTCTTTATGTCAAGGAGCATTGAACACCTTAGTGAATGCCTTAGGGAAATAGCACCAAATAAGAGAAATTCTGGGAATAAATCTATTTTCAAATAGAATTTCAAATATATTATTCTGCTAAATAACTAATAACACATGTTCAGAAAGATCTTCGTATGTTTCAAAGTAATTATTCTACTGCATTAGCCTGCATTTATTTATTTGTTTATTTATTTATTTATTAGAGGAGGGGGAGAGGCAGAGGGAGAGGGAGAGAGACTCTTAAGCAGGTTCCATGCCTAGTGCAGAGCTTGACTCAGGGCTCCATCTTACAACCCAGAGATCATGACCTGAGCCAAAATTGAGTCCAATGGTTAACCGACTTAGCCACCTAGGCACCCCATAGTCTACATTTAAATACAAGTAGACAAAATGATTTATTTTCTAACTATTTTGAAGAAACAGGAATCTTTATACTTCTCAATTTGACTATTACGTAAAAACACAGTTTCCAAAATTCCCTGTAAAAGTGCTGTCCACAGTGCACCTGGGTGGCTCAATCAGTTAAGCATCTCTCTTAAGCTCAGGTCATGATCTCAGGGGCCTGAGATGGAGCCCTGAGTCAGGCTCCCTGGCCAGTGGGGAGTCTGCTTCCCCTCTCCCTTTGCCCCCCCCACCCCTCCACCTGAAATAAATAAATAAAATCTTTTTTTAAAAAGAAGGGCACTGTCCACATATTAGTTTACCAAACTTGGCTTTTAAACAAAAGTTAACTTGAATTTTTAAATGAAAGGACTATTATTACTTTTAGGTAAAAGTTTTTCATCTGAAAAGACAAATTTGGGTTAATTATTCTGTCTAAATTATTCATTGGTATAGCCAGTTAATGAATTTGTAGAGCACTTAGATATTTTCTTAGGTAAGATGTGGTCCATATATACAATGGAATATTACTCAGCCATCAAAAACAATGATTTCTCAACATTTGCTGCAATATGGACTGGACTGGAGGAGATAATGCTAAGCGAAATAAGTCAAGCAGAGAAAGACAATTATCATATGGTTTCACTCATCTATGGAACATAAGAAGTAGGATGATCGGTAGGAGAAGAAAGGGAAGAAGAAAGGGGGGGGGTAAACAGAAGGGGGAAGGAACCATGAGAGACTATGGACTCTGGGAAACAAACTGAGGGCTTTGGGCGGGGGAGGGATGGGATAGGTTGGTGATGGGTATTAAGGAGGGCACGTATTGCATGGTGCACTGGGTGTTATATGCAAGTAAATCATGGAACTTTAAAAAAATAAATTAATTAATTAAAAAAAGATATTTTCTTAGGTAAAGATTATAACTTAATTTGATAGACACTAATTCCTGAGAAGTTCTTACCTATTAAGGCTTATTAAATTGTACATAATGAAAGATATTCCCTGAAAAGAGATGAATCTATGCCTCTCATATCTTTAAGGAAAAACCATCTTTTTTCCTCTAGTGGTTTTGTCACCTTTTAATTCTGAGGTATGCTAGACACTCACTTGTATCTCACTACCGAGGATTTGTGAAATTGTTGATACAATCTGTCTAAATTTGATTTCACTTTAATAGATCCTTTCTTTGCTAACTATAAATTGTAGAATGGCTTTTAATGCTTAAAAATTTGACAAATTACTTCTTTTCAAGAATCTCAACTATTTAAGAAACACCTTTTTACCCATCAACCGGTCTTAACTACAGTCAGAACACATCCCTTATGGGCATTTGATTTTTTTAGGTAGTTTGAATCCTTGTAATTATGCTGTTGTTGACCATGACAATAATTTAAGTATGCACATTCATGGGTATTAATGGAGTTAGGGTCCAACTATAATTTCTGTCTCTTATTCTCTGGGTGGCAGTTCCAACATTAGTTTGGTTTCCACCTTTGTTGTGTTGGTTGGGTCTACCTGATGCGTACCACTTTGGCTTTAATCTAGCTAGGATTTGGCTAGTGATTTATAACATAGTTCAGTTCTTGAAGCTTTTGTTAAGCTCCTGCGGGTGTGTTTAGAGCATGCTCAGCTCGTGGCAAGTCCAGGACTTCCGAGTTCATAAAGTGAATGGGAGATCACCTTCTTTAGCACTGTTATCTCTGGGGTTACCCACACACGTTCTGCCTCCAGGGGCCTCTTTCCCCGCTTCCTCTGGACAGCATAAGGTTTTCTCTCTTCTCTCAGGGTTTTACATGTCAGAGTGCTGCCACAGCAAAGCAGTTCCCCAGCTGGGGTTGGCCTTGGGACTGGGCTGGGAGGTAAAAGGGAGAGGAAAAAGGAAAACCACTAGGGATTCCTGCCACACTCTCTGGCACTCAGAGGGCCCTTCTGGTCCTCTGACTAGACTAGGGAGTTTCTCTCTGAGTTTTGGCAGCACATTTCTGCCAGCGGGCCTGCCCACAGGTCAAGGCTGGGCTGCAAAGGAGGGAAAAGCAAAGCAAACAGGGATTCTGACCCCTATTGCAGATCACTATTCAGGTTTTAGCCGCAGCCCCAATAAGTTGGCTTACTTGATCAAGGCTGACACCAGATGTTCTGGATCTTGAAGAACACATGTGGAGACTGACCACATGGAAGAGGAAATTGAACCAAGGCTCAACTGTGTCCACCCAGTGCAGCTGCTCTGGTAATGGGGCTCCTTCTCAGCAATGCTAATTACATTAAAATTGAAAAGCCACATGAAAGGAAATAAGAAATAACTGGAAGCAGAACTGTGTGTAGTCTGTTCAGTTCCATCTTAAGGGAAGCTCTGAGGAGGAATTTGGGACAGAATTATGACATAAGCAAAGATGGAGGCCCTGAGGGAAAGAATTTGAGAGAGCTTCTAGGGAACTGCTGGGTCTCTCCCGACCCAGTGGCTTTTGGATCATGTCAGTGTAAGCAACAAATTAGAGGTATGCATATTCATATCATTCATATTCATATGCATATTCATATCCTGTTCCATTGGTCAGCATAGCTGTGAGGAGGAAGCTCAACTAGGAAAAGGTGGCTGTCCCCCCTTCTGCTGCTCTGGGTGATTTGCCTTGGAGCTAAGCCCCAGGCAATGTGCTGCTTAGATCTGCTTCCTGCCCCCAGGGTGGGGCCCTCCACCGAGGGCATTGGAACAAGAATTTGCTATGGATTATAGTCTAAGCCTGATTATATCTAAAATCAGCCTTCAAAATTTTTTTTTTTTTATATTTTGAGATAAAATTCCAATTACAGTCCTATTTGTTTATGGGTTGGTACCTTGTTCTTATCATTTACCATAAAGTTTTGGTCCTAATTTCTAAGTGAATTAAACCTGAAAGTCTTTTTTGTCAGTACCTGTTATCCTCAATGCAGGTCTTCCATAACTACCATGTGCCAAGCACCATCCTAGGGATTTTTGCATAAATTACCTCCTTTACTTCTCAGAGCAACATATAGAGCTCAGAGAGATTTTGCCATTTGCAAAAAAGCCAAGCTGAGATTCCAATCCACAAGTATTGTTTAACCCTTGTGCTTCCTTTCAATGTCACGGGAAACAGACCATTGTTCCCTTGTACTCTATTTGTCTTCTACAACCTCTGGTGTCCAAACACATTTGCATCTTCCTATCACTAGTTTTTGTCATAAAAAAAAATTGAGCAACTTGTTTTTGGAAACACTCGACAATTATTTGGAATGTCAAGAATGTTGGCCACTGCCAGACTTTAATTCCTTAGGGAACCCAAGAGGGTTTGCTTTTACAAAGCCACTGCCATTGATCCCTATCATGTATCAAAGGGTCACCATGATCTTTGACATCTGGTTCAAAGCCTGGACATTTAGCTCCTAACTGGGCTGATATCTAGCTCAGGGCCTGGCTGTGCAGCCTTCCCAGGAAAGGAGAGAGGGGTAAGAGCAGTGCTGAGAGGTAATGCATGTCAAAGAAATAGCAGGTGGACTGGTAAGCGTGGTTATCAACTACTCCCCATGTACAGCTACCACCCCACTGGGGAGCTACACAAGGCTGAGCAGGAACTACTCTCTGAAACGGGAGACCCCAGTGTGGTACATGGTGGGCAGAGTAGCTGTGAGCACAAGGACATGCCCTTGTAGGATGTCATGACCCGATCCCCTTGCTCTCATCTTCAGAACCTTGGGGCCTGGAGTGCCCAGGCCCTGCAACCTGCTGCTTTCTCCTCCTACATGCACTCACCCAAGTTACCCCGCCGGGTCACGGTCTCCCACCCATCCCCAGCAGCACCCATTTCCTAAGCCCCTGCACAGTACCCAGCCTCCATCATCACCTCCCTCCCCTTTAGCCCTTCAATCCTTTGTGGGCTCTGAGCCCACTGTCCACTCCCAAGCACTAATGGGAAGATTTTCTTTCTGGGGTGGAAGGGTGGCTGGGAGACAGAACTTTGCCCTTTCCGTGGGCATTACATTTCTCTAGCCCTCCCTGCGCTGGCTTCGGAGTTGTTTCCATGATGACAGGACTTGTGTATAGAATTCAGTATATATATTATATATATAAATAAATATATAAATAAAATGTTTTGTGGCTAAAAATAATTTATATATATATAATTTCAAATACTTTATAAATAAAGTTGATCTGTACCTTGTTTTTTCCTTCAATTATCTGCATTATGTAGAAGCAGCTTCTCTACTATTGAGACGTTCTGATCAACGGCAGCATAGTGGAGCGCGGTACTGCCATTACCGTCTGTAAGATTCGGATCAGCACCATGTTCTTTTTTTTTTTTTTTAAGTTTATTTATTAATTTTTTAAAGTTCCATGATTTATTACTTGTGTATAACACCCAGCAGCACCATGTTCTAAAAGGATAGTTACACAGCTCTCTTCTTGGCACTGCACAGCCTGTCAGTATTATACCAATAAAGAGAGTGTAAATTCTGAGAATTTAAAGTAAACATGCCACAAGTTTCACCAATTAGTTATGTTTAAATGCAATAAATTTTCATTCCAAGTAATTAAACCAAATCCATCTCAGGCAGACACAGCTGCTACAATATACCTTTATTAACAGGGTCCTATCTTCTTTATCATAGAGGTTAAGCTGGCAATTCCTGTCTGCTAGAAAACTCACCACATCTGGATGGCCAGTGGCACAGGCCAAATGGAGAGCAGTCCTATGAAAGTGAAAGAACTTTTTAGGAAATTATAGTGCACTATTTCAAAGCATGCAATTAATTCATGTAATTGTAAACGTTAAATAGCATCTTATTTCTATGACTCCAAAACAAAGATTTAGTTTTCTTTTGAAGAAAGGACAATATTTGTTAGAGATTATTCACCACACTAATAAAAGAGCAGCCTATCAGATTAGATAGAACATGACCTCAGGATTCAGCTCAACTTGGGTTTGAATCCTACTTTAACTGTCGCTTCATAGTTGTCGCTTAGCCTTATCCTCAATTTCCTCACCAACAAAATGGGGATAAAGACAGTTATCTCAGGTTCCCTGCCCAGCTCAGTCTGAAGATCATGTGACTCTTGATCTCGAGGGTCCTGAATTCGAGCCCCATGTTGGGAATAGAGATTACTAAAAAATAATAATAATAAATAAATAAAATAAAGAGTAGTGATCTCATCTATGCAAAGTGTTTAGAACCGTTCCTACCACAAATAACATCTCAAAAATTGTTACATAATATTATGATAACTATTACCATCACTGCTACTTTACAAAGACAACACTCCAATTAGGTAAAGTGATACAATTATGCCTACTTTGCAGATACGTTTTAAGGATTTCCAAGAATACTATATTTCAGTGATTCTACGATGCTTATTCTGTCACCTTTTAATATCTCTGACATTAGGATGCAATTTATAATTCAAAATGTCTTACAACTATAATTGGCAGAATTTTTAAAAATTTCTTATTGATACATAAAATAGTGGGACATCATACAATCTATGGTGCCTTACATTAAATGAAATAATGATATATACAAGAGGTCTATTGCAGTTCTAGTCATATGGTTGGCATTTAAATGAATTTTAGTTCTTGAAAGCATTATTGGAAAAGAAGACTAAAATAATGAATTTTTTAAAGTAATTCTTACTCTGATTTTTAATAAACTTTAAGCCAAAGGAAACTCAGGATTCAAATAAGCAGGGACAACTCATTTTATTAAATATTTAGATTTATAGATCTTATGAAAATCAAGTATTACCAATTATCAATATTAGTGTTAAATACTCATAAATATCAAAAGGGCAGTTAAAGGTTAATTTTTACAATTTCCTATCTTCAGAAACGTTTTCGTTTGAAAGGAAGGAGGAACAGCTTCAGTTGAGATTAAGTCCTAATACTTCAATTTAAAATTTTTCAACTTAGGGGCACCTGGGTGGCTCAGTTCCCTGAGTATACGACTCTTGGTTTTGACTCAGGTCATGATCTATTATGGAATAGATCTTTTTTACAACATTATCGTATAAAAAGATGTCCATTAAAAATAAAATACACACTCCTCTACAGCCCAACATTAGGGCTAGAGATAAGGCAAACTGACCTCGCCACTACATCACAGTAGCAAAGCTCCGGGGTTTGGAATCTTTGAGCGCAGAGTAACCGTTAACCAAGCAATGACGCTGAACACAAATGCGCTTGCCCATTTCAGAGGCGGGCATCGCTGCGGGAGCTCACGGAGGGCCGGTGGCCAACGGTGCCCAGAGCACACATGCGAGGCCCAAACCTCTGAAATTTCAGTGATTGTGTGGGAATGATTGAAAGGGTTCCCTTCAAACGCTGGTGGGAGTTGGCTGAGCGTTTCTGCACATTTGCAGAAGTTAGACTCGCCGGTGTGGAAAAGCAGTCTTTGTATACTACTGGGACTAGAGTGCATGGATCTTCAGGATGCTGAATGCCTCGTCCCCCAGAAAACTTCCTAAAACAAACTCTCCCTCAGTTTACTCCTCTTCCATATCCCTCTGGGCGCCAGCTGGTCTCCATGGAGTTGAGCAGATGCAGCAATAGGCGTTCTCAGGGGCTCCTGGGTGGCTAAGTTCATTGGGCATCTGCCTTCCCAGGGCATGAACCCCGGGTCCTGGCATCGAGGCCCCGTCGGGCTCCTCACGCAGCGGAGCCCTGCTTCTCCCTTTCTCTCTGCCCGATGCTCTGCCTGCTTGTACTCTCTCTCTCTCTGTCAAATAAATAAAATCGTTAAGAAAAAAAAAAAAAAAGGAAAGAAAGAGATCTGTTTCATGGTCAGAGACTTCAGCAATATGTATCATCAAGTGCAAACTTATGAGGGGAAAACTATGCACGTTCTCCAGGTGAAATGAAAATGCATTTCTGCATGCCTCTTAATCCTCCCATTTGGCCCAGCCTTACGTTTACATTTTCTTTACTTTTATTATTTGCTATTTCCCAATTAAATCTTTAATCAGTCCAAGATTTATTTTGGAGCATGGTGCAACATATAAGTTCTTTTGTTTTGTTTTTTTGGGTTTTTCTGAGAGAATGGGGGTGGGGAGAAGATGGGGGGAGGGGCAGCAGGAGTGGAAGAGGGAGAGAGGAGGAGAGTCTTAAGCAGGCTCCACCCCAAGCACGGAGCGGCGGCTGGGGGGGGGGGGCAGGAATTGATCTCAGGACCCTGATATCATAACCTGAGCTGAAATGAAGAGTCAGATGCCTAACCCAGGTGCTCCAACTTTTAAGAACTTTCTAAAAAATAGTTATTTGCTTGTCATAACTAATCCATCTTTTTTCATGTAATTTAAAATTCCACTTCACCATTATTAAATTCTCAGGTATGGTTTTTTCTGTTTCTGGGTTTTGTGTTCTGTTCAGTTGACTGGTAGTCTTCTTCTTATGTCCGTACTCTACTATTTTAACTTCTTTATAAAATATGTTTTGATATCCATTACAGATCTATAGTTCCCCTTCCTAATCTTCTCTTTCAGTATTCTCTTGGCAATATTTACCTCTACATTATTTGAGATGAATTTTTAATCACTATGCCAAATTAAAAGAATTCACAGTGAGAATTTGTCTGTAATTAGGTTAAGAGAATTAATTTTAGCAGAATCAATCTTGAATTGGTGTACCTAGATACATGTTATGTCTTTCAGTTTAAGTCTCATTAGCTTCTGGTAGTCTTTTTCCTTATATAAATCCTGCATACTTCTTTTTTTTCTTTGTATTGTTTTTGCTATATTTATATATGGGCTTTTTCATTTTTCTAGTGTGATGGTATGTTTTTCCATTATAATTTGTAAACGGTTATTGTTTCGATACCAGTATATTTATTTGGCAACAGAGTGAAAACCTTTTTAAGCTACAGTTTTGTTAACAGAAGTTGTCAGTTTCTGGCAGGTGCTTAGGGAAGGCACAAATTGGATGGTAAATATTTCACCAGAAAGATTTAATATTGAAGAATGGTATGATGCAATTGAAAAAAAAATCAAGTAAAATGCAAACAAGATGGGTCATGTGGCTTATATATACATATAGGCTGTATACTGAGTGTCTACAGAAACTCCTTTTAATGTGGTACTTGATCCAGTACTTACATCTGAGCTATACCTGATATTGTGGATGAAGCAGACAGACAGGAACAGGAGCAGACCCATGACAACAGCTAATACAAAACCAGCTAACCCAAAACTCACCAGATTCCTATTACATTTGTTAATGATTTTAAGAATTAACCAAAGTAGGAGCCCTTGGCTGGCTCAGTTGGTAGAGCATGCAACTCTTGATCTTGGGGTTATGAGTTTAAGCCTCACATTGGTCATGGAGCTTACTTAAAAAAAAAAAAATTAACCAAAATAAAAACTAACAGAAACCACTGTTGCACAAGATACACCAGCAAAATTTGAAAGTTTGGTGTCTATTTTTACGGCAAGCTTACTTAAAAAAAAAAAATTAACCAAAATAAAAACTAACAGAAACCACTGTTGCACAAGATACACCAGCAAAATTTGAAAGTTTGGTGTCTATTTTTACGGCAAGGCAAATACACGGATATAAATTTAGGTACTTATTCTTCAGAGGAAATTTAATGTCATTTTGTGTCTGTAGGTTGAATGATTTGACAAGAAGTTGTTTGGAATTAGCAACTCAGAAATCAAGGGTCTGCATCTTCAGCCGAAATTGCTGCTGGAATGACATACAGAGCTCTGGAGAGCACGAGGGTCCCTGCTGAGGAGGTAACTAGTTCCAGAATGGGTGTCTTCACTGGTGAAAGAGCAATGAACAACAACAAAGAAACAGAAACAGAAACAACAACAAACCATTTCTCAGGCCGATCCAGCTTAGCTAGACAAACGGTTTTGGTGTGTGTCAATGGTTTCCACTATGATCAACAAATATTTGTCTCCTACAGGTGCCAGCTAGAAAATTATCTTTTGCCTTTTATTTGTCTCCTCAGAATTCCCCAGGGTGACTTATGAGACCAGTAAAGGCTCTCTGTAGTAACATTTGAACAGAAGACTCTGACATTTCCTAATGCAACCTGGAATGAGGGTCAAAGACATTACCAGGCTATAAGGAGATAGGAACCACATACCAGGACTCTAGGTAAGTTGCAGAATTTGGGGGACTCTAGTGTTTTTCTATAGATCAGAGATACTCAAACAGTGTATGATAGGCCAACTCTGAGCTTCTGTGTTCCTTGGTCAGATGCTATGTGGATACCCAAAGAGTTTCTCACAATCAATTGAAACCTAAGATTTCTGACTCCCAGGCTTCTGTGCAAACTAATGTCAGATCTAGAACAGACATTCTCTAGAAAGTTCTTGATTAGAACTCCCATCCCCATCTAAAGCTCAAAGATGCCCTGGTTCAGTTTTGCTGCATACTCATTTGATAGTTATACTAATGGAATTAATAATGTGTTAGAGTAATATCTGTTTTATGATGAAAAACAACTGAGATATGAATGCCTTAACAAATCCCTTAGCTCAGGTTTTCCAATTCCAGTTCAGGGTTGTTACAAACGTTTTCTCCTCTTAAGAGTTACCAAGACATTCATCAAACACTTTTCCATAACTGGTTCATTCATTCTTTTGGACATGTCTTCCCTTGCATCCCACTGTATCTACTGAGGAAAACTAAAACTACATTGTAATTAAACCATGATTAGAATATGAGGGTTCAAGTGTGTGGAGGATGATCTGCCAGTGTCTACTGGAGATCTCTGACCCTGAAGAACCCCATTGAGGGGACCATAAAGTTCAAACAGAAACATGTACTGAAAACCTTTATTCTGGAATTGTGAGAGTCAATGAGGAAACAACAGACATAACATTCTGGTGTTCACGGAGTGAGGCGAGTTTTATATTTCATGCCACATTTAGGGTGAGCACAAAAGGGCCTATGGAATCATGTGAAGGTAAGGGTAGTGAGTCAGGGAGTGACGCACAGGAAGAAGCAGTATCAAAGCTAAAACCTAAAGAATGAATAGGGGTTCGCCAGTGAGAGGGGGAGAAGCACATTCCAGAAAGAAGGGATGTATTGTATCACTGAAGGTCCAATCAGGAGAGAAACCGCTTAGTAATTTGAACAGGGAAAGTTTAATATGAAAAATTATTGGGATGCCTGGGGGACTCAGTTGGTTAAGCGACTGCCTTTGGCTCAGGTCATGATCCCAGAGTCCTGGGATCGAGTCCCTTGTTGGGCTCCCTGCTTGGTGGGGAGCCTGCATCTCCCTCTGCCTGCCTCTCTGCCTCTCTCTCTCTGACAAATAAATAAATAAAGTCTTTTAAAAAAATTCTTAACTATAACAGTAGATCAACTATAAAGGTGAAAAGAGAAATCCAAATGCCCTAGGGTATAAGATTACCCAAGAAAGATTGCCCAAATGGTTGACTCCCAAGGCTGGGATTCAGAACTCATTGAAGGAGGTGTGGTCACAGTCCACTGAGTTGCCCAGGCCAAAGCTGGTCCATGCTAGTCATCATGCAAGCAGGAAATGTCCTTCAGGAGCACAGGGAACCTCGTCTGACAAATGGATGTATAGAGAGTGTCAGGGCACAACGAGCCCCCCTACCAGCAGAGCAGTGCTAGGCCTCCAGTGTATCATATCCACGTGCAGCAGGATGCAACAGACACCTTAAGGATACAGCAGAGTTAAGGCTGAGGACTGGGTGCACAGAGAGAGTAGCGTGTCAAGAGCATTTGCTAGGGGCATGGTATCCATTTTCGAAGGGTCACTGGCTGGGGGCGGGACTGCGTGCTCTGGCTGTACGCAGCTAGGGCAGAATACTTCTGATGTTGGTGCAGAAGGAACAAGAAGAGCAGCAGCACACCAGAACATGGGCCAGGGCCAGGGCTCAATCTCCAGATAAACAGCAACAATCTGCTATGACACAAATGAGTTAAGATTGGCAATTGGATACACAGAGGAAGTCAGACACACAGGACTCAAACTTCTCTGCCATTCACTGTGCTGCAATCACACCTTCTTCAACAACTTTGAACCCCCTGCCCAAGTTAGCCCTTTTGGGGTGCTCTCTTTCAGCCCTAGGGTACCCTTCAGAATTATCTTTCCATCCTTTAATTACTTTCTCATCATAGTTTAGTAATTCTTTATATTAAATTTCCACTGTTTAAAATACTATATCATTCCTTGGGGCACCTGGGTGGGCTCAGTCGTTAAGCGTCTGCCTTCAGCTCAGGGCGTGATCCCAGAGTCCTGGGATCGAGCCCCGCATCGGGCTCCCTGCTCCACTGGGAAGTCTGCTTCTCCCTCTTCCACTCCCCCTGCTTGTGTTCCCTCTCTCGCTGCCTCTCTCTCTATCAAATAAATAAATAAAATCTTAAAAAAAACTATATCATTCCTGTCTTTTAATTGGACCCAGACTAATATAGAGGCCATGGAGTTGCACTGTTCAGATTTGTCTTCAAGAGGACCTAACATGGGGGCGCCTAGGTGGCTCAGTTGGTTAAGCATCTGCCTTCTGCTCGGGTCATGATCCCAGGGCCCTGGGATTGAGTCCTACGTCAGGCTCCTTGCTCAATGGGGAGCGTGCTTCTCCCTCTGCCTGACGCTCCCCCTGCTTGTGCGTTCTCACTCTTTATGACAAATAAATAAATAAAATCTTAAAAAGAAAAAGGACCTAATATGAGAACACAGTTGAGCTATAGCTCAGAAGGCAGCTAGCCACTACATTTTCATATCCACCATAGTGCTCACACTGAGGCCTTGTGCCTACCAGGCTGTGTCCAGCCAATGACTGAGCTCAGAAGGAATACTAAAACCAAGTCATTTCTTCATCTCTGTCTACTATAGGACTCCTCTACAGGCAAGCTTCTGGTGGAGAATCAATATCAGAACCCCAAGGGCCTGCACTATGATTCTCCTACTGGAGCTTGCACTAAGATCCACAGTACCACTTTTCCCCACCACTGACACCATTAATAGCACAGGGTCTACTGGATCCTCTGACCAAAGAAGCGGAGCTTCTTAAAGCACAGCTTGCACCTGCTGCACAACTCATCTGCTCTGGGCCAGCTTATGTCTTGCATTCTTTAGTGTCCCCAAGGTGTCTGGATGAAAGGAGTACCCAATGTAGGACAGAAATTGAAGATGACACAAAGAAGTGGAAAGACATTCTATGCTCATGGATGGGAAGAACACATATTGTTAAAATGTCTATACTACCCAAAGCAATCTGCAGATTTAATGCAATGCCTATTAAAATACCAACAACGTTCTTCACAGAACTAGAAAAAACAATCCTAAAATTTGTATGGAACCACTGAAGACCTCGAATAGCCAAAGCAATATAAGAATGGCCAAATCTAGAACAGTGACAACATCAAATGCTAGCAAGGATGCAGAGCAGTAAGAACTCTCATCTGTTGTTAGTGGGAATCCAAAATGATATACACACTTTGAAAGAGAGTTTGGCATTCTCTTACAAAACTAAACATACTCTTAGCATATGATCCAGTAATCACGTTCCTTGGTATTTGCTCAAAGGAACTGAAAACTTAAGACTACAGAAAAACCTGTACATGCTTGTTTAGATGAGTGGATAAGTAAAGTGTGGTATATTCAGACAATGGAATATTACTCAGTGCTAAAAAGAAATGAGCTAAACCACGCTAAGGTATAATATGTGGTTTAATGGAGTATAACATGGAGGAGGAAAAGTTATTCCCTTCTTTCCCCACTTGAGTATTTGAAAGGGCTGAATTAGAAAAGAGAAATGAGCAAGCAGAGTAATAGGAGTGGGGTGAGAACACCCCTTATAGAAAGAACATCTAAGGAGCAGTTCTTGGCAAGTCATGGGATACTGGGTATATAGCATGCAGGCTATCCCCATAGGCAAGAACAATCTGGGGTGAAAGAGGGAGTGATTTACCCGTGAACTAGTCCATGGACCTCCCTTGTATTAAACATAGAAATTTTTAAAAAAGATTTTATTTATTTATTTGACACACAGAGAGAGACAGCCAGCAAGAGAGGGAACACAAGCAGGGGGAGTGGGAGAGGGAGAAGCAGGCTTCCCAGTGGAGCAGGGAGCCCGATGCGGGGCTTGATCCCAGGACTCTGGGATCACGCCCTGAGCTGAAGGCAGACGCTTAACGACTGAGCCACCCAGGCGCCCCTTAAACATGGAAATTGTAAAGACAGTGGGCCCTAGTGGCAGAGGGTTTTGTTTGTTTGGGGGAAATCTGTTTCCTGTTTGGTTTGTATTTGTGTTCCCAGGTAAATCCAGCCTGAGAAACAACTGAATAGCACACACTAAGTTGTTACTAATGCAAATACAGGTGACCCTTCATAAAGGCAACTTTCATGAATGTACGTGCTCTGCTTATGTTGTTGAAAGTGTGAGATGCTTCTCAAGAATCTGCTTCAAGAAAAGAGTTGCATTAGGTTGTGTATTTGAAAACCCACATGAGAAGTCAGATTTCCTACACCGAAGACTTGAAAAGTGTGGAGGGTACACATAGCACTTTAGTCACGAAGATTATTAAGAATCTGAAAAGTCACTATCAAGGGGCAGCTATAGGAACTCCCCTCTACTTACTATACTGGATGCTCCTCGATTAAGGAGTTGTTTAATTAAGCCAATAGGAGGGTAACAAAAAAGGGGGGAGGGGGAGAAGCAGCTATAATTTTTTTTTTTAAGTAGGCCCCACACCAAGTGTGGAACCCAACACAGGGCTCAAACTCATGACCCTGAGGTCAAGACCAGAGCCTAGATCAAGAGTCGGACATTGAACTGACTGAGC
This sequence comes from Ursus maritimus, assembly GCF_017311325.1. NCBI lineage: Eukaryota > Metazoa > Chordata > Mammalia > Carnivora > Ursidae > Ursus > Ursus maritimus. The sequence continues at coordinate 23,570,581 of NW_024425119.1, forward strand.
CACCCAGGTGTTCCAGCAACTATAATTATTTTGATTGTATGCAGTTTCCTTTTTTCTTTTCTCTAACTCTTCCATTTTTTCTGTATTTTTGGCAAGAAATTGCATCCTTGCTCTGAATCCTTTTCCTAAAATATAAGCTCTAGGATGATGATGACCGTGGAGATTTTTTAGGGATCTAGGTCATACCACTCTGCAGGATCTTACCAAAATTGGCAATATCCAACAGGAAACTAAAATAAAAACTGTACTTTTTAGAATCTGTGCTTAATTAGTATAAGTTCTACCCTATCATATGACAAGGGTTAATATAAAAACAACATCATCAGACCACACTCCTTAGTGCAGGGAACCATGTTTCTAAGATACATAAAATGGTTGTCTAGTTAGCATCCTTGGTCAGATGATTCATACTTTTGTATACGAGTAACAGAGAAGTAATCATGCCTACGGTGAGAGAGGGTGGTTCTCTTTCTACTTTTTTCATGTTTACATTGGTTTCTTTTAAAACTGATGGATGGTAATGCATAGTTCATGACATTTTCACAAAGCTCCAGGTCATTATTATTCAAATATACCAGCTTTATCTGAAATTAAGAGCTTCTGAAAAGTGAGATGTTTTGTTTCTTTGAGGAGTTTTAAGATTAAGTACCCAAAATTGGATTGGGCAGATAAAGAATAAGAACCATAAACACTAGAAATCTGCTCCTTAATGAAAGAACACATGCAAACTACTACATCTTTTAAACAGTGCTGTCAAAGAATATCTGGTAATAATAACCCTGTAGCTTTAATTCTGTGCATGATCAGGATGTGCCTAAGCACTAATTAGGCTTTTTCATTTTTTATAAGCTTTTTATTCTGAAATAATTATAAATTTATAGAAAGTTGCAAAAAACTATACAGGGAGGTCCTGTGTATTCTTCACCCAGTTTCCTCCAATGGTAACATCTTGCGTAACTATAGTATAAGATCGATCCAAACCAGGAACTCGACATTGGTACCATTTCATTCACTACATTCAGCTCATCAGTTTTACATGCACTCATTTGTATACACATATGTCCACATGTAGTTCAGGCCTTTTTGTCACTGCACAATATTCCACAGTACTAGTTCATTTAACCACTTGCCTGCTGAAGGACATCGGAGTTACTTCCAGATGGAAGACTATAATGGAAGTGCTACATATGTTCATGTACCAATTTTCTCTGGAATAAATATGCATGAGTGCAATAACTGGGTCACATGGCAAATGCATGTTTATATCCATCCTTTAAAGAAGTGTTTATTGAGCATGCATGTGCAAAGCACTGTTCTAGGTGATGAGAACAGAGGGAACAAAATTCCTGCCATCACGGAATTTATGCTTCAGTGACTATGTCCTGGCCAAAAACAGACTGCAGATTAAAAATGAAAAAATTACAAAACTATAGAATTTTACAAATGAAATGGGATTACAAATGAATTACCCAAATATCACATGTAAGGGAAGAAAACTGGGCTAGATCCTAAGACCCAACAAGTACAGAAAGGGCTAGACAAAGCAAACAAGATCAAACTAAAAAAAAAGGTTTTTTTAAAAGATTTTATTTATTTATTTTTGAGAGAGAGAGAGACAGAGCGGGCACAAGCAGGGGGGAGCAGCAGAGGTAGAGGGAGAAGCAGACTCCCTGCTGAGCAGGGAGTTGACGCAGGGCTTGATCCCAGGACTCTGAGATCATAATCTGAGCAGACGCATAACCGACTGAGCCACCCAGGCACCCCAAGATCAAACTAAAAATTAATAATAATTATAAATTCTAATTAAATAATTTGATCAGATAGGGAGCAAATGGTATTACAAGGATTAAAAACATAAACATGCATTACACAAACTGTTATATTATTCTTACCCCAATGTTGCATTAGAAAAATTTTTGCTTATTTGTTATTTATATGGAAGACTACCACTTACAATCTGCTTTCCATATTGTGATAACAGCATGGCCCCCAGATGTAGAAGAGTAAGAAGTTATCTATAACACAGTGATATTTTTGTTAGTATTTATTGTAAGAGAAGAATTTCATTCAGCTTATATCATATTGCTGTCATAATAAATGGACTTCTACCCCAAGGCTAAGACAGAACAAGCTAGTTATCATTAGCTGAAGACAGTACTTGAAAGGTTGTTATTTTATTTTTAACATGGGACATTTCAAAACCTTTCCTAAGGAAAACATGAATTTCTCAATTACACTTTCTGATGCACAAGTTCCCTATTTTCTGGAACTACAAAAAAGAAATTTGTAGTTTTCACCATGGAACAACCTGTTATTAACACAACTGACTTTAAGGGCTCCTTGCAGATCAAAACTCAATCTGCGCTACTTTGCTTTAAGTTTTAAATAACAAAATATTAGGGTATTGAAAAAAAACACTTTGAAAAAAGCAAATTGATTCCACCAAATTTAATATTCTACTATACTGCCATGGTTCACCACTTAGGAGAATGGCTGAGTAGAATTTGAAAAAGAAAAGAGGAACTAGAATGGTCAGATAAGAAGGCATATGATAAAACCAGAAAAAAAGTGTGATTAAAAATAAGTGTCACACTGGCATTAGATGAAATGGAAGAGAATGGGAAATCTAAAAGCAAATTCAGCTATATAAAAGAATTTAGGATAAAAGTGGTATTTTTATCCATGATAAACAGTAGACAATTCAATGTGTTGCAATAATTGGTTAAAAATTTAGGGGGAGGGTTTTGATTTCTACCATGTATCATGGGGATTAAGGAGTTAAATACTTAAAATACCAACCATGAAAACTAGAAGAAAATACGGTATCACATCTATCAGAAGGTCATGCAGGGAAACGCAGTAAGACTGCAGAGTGATAATGACAGCTCCCCCAAATCGGTGGTGATAAATTTAAGCAAGACCAGTTAAGTATGGTCATACATATATTTTTGTTCAGTCACATTCAGTTTTGCAGCAAATCCAGACATACACGGAGTAAGAAGAGTTGGTTTTAACCAAGATTGGATAGAAATGTCAGAGAAAGAACCAAAAAAAAAAAAAAAGTGTGGCATGCTGATTCTAACATGCACCCATTCTTCCCAAATGACCCCTGCCGCCTGGAACTCAAGCCCCATATCACACTCTCCGTGAATGTGAGCAGCATTTGTGACTTGCTCCTAACCAACAAAACAAAGCAATGGTCACAAAATGGAACTTCTATGACTACATTCACATCGTTCTGTCTTGTTGAGAGGCTTTCTCGCTAGATTACTTGGATAAAGCAAGCAGCCGTGTTGAAAGGCTCATGAGGTGAGGAACTGAGGGGCAGCCTCTGGCCAGGAAAAAACTGAGGCCTTTGGGGAGCCTGGCTGGCTCAGGTGGTAGAATGTGCAACTCTCGATCTTGGGGTCATAAGTTTGAGCCCCACACTGAGCATTGAGTTAACTTAAAAAGGTGAAACATCAGTGCATGTAAATCCTGGAGAGATGAAGATTGACAGAGTAAGCTGGTGTTGGAGATTCTACGGTTGTTAGTAAATGACAAGGTTGAGGCTGTTTTTCATTGTGTCATACTTAGAAGTACTAATACATACTTGTACAGCCTTCTCAGGGACTACAGACCTATTTCTTCCTGCTGACTCAGGCCTACCCAGGTGTGTGGCCAACTGTTTCTCAGGCCAACTGCTCATTCATGACCTCCCATATGGTAAGCTCTGGCCTGAAGGATGAACATGTGAATGAATGGCTAAAGTAGAAAAAACAAGTTCAATGGAAGAGGGGAGGGCTAGGAACTGAGGGACTAGAGTATTACAGATATGAGTATTAGGAGTATTAGAGTAGGACGGTGAACTGAATCTTTGAGTAATAAGCGGGTGTATAACAAGGAAGGTATAGAGAGGACTATAACAAGAGAAACAAACAGTGATCATGAAGGGTCACCTGGGTGGCTCAGTCAGTTAAGTGCCTGACTCTTGATTTCAGCTCAGATCATGATCTCAGGGTTGTGAGATGGAGCCCTGCATCAGGCTCTGCACTGGGCATGGAGCCTGCTTGGTTCTCTCTCTCCTTCTCCCTGTGCCGCTCCCCCCAACTCTCTCCCTCTCTTAAAACAAAACAAAACAAAACAAAAAAATCCACCTTTGTTAAAAAAAAAAAAAAAAGCAGGGCACCTGGGTGGCTCAGTCTGCCTTGGGGGAGCCTGCTTCTCCCTCTACCCCTCCTCCTTGCTAGTTCTCTCTCTCCGTCTCTCTCAAATAAATAAAATAAAATCTTAAAAAAAAAACCAAACTTAAAAAAAAAAAAACCAAACATAAAAAAAAAAAATCTTAAAAAAAAAAAAGCACTGATCATGAATTCAGAACTTGGGGGGGTTTAAAGAGGAAGAAGGTAGAAAGGTCTAGAAGTGACAATGAGGAATAAGTACGATACCAACCCCAGTTCTCGGCCCAGGGGTAAGAGGGCTGCAGTAGTGAAAACAGCCACCACTGCAAGCCACAAGGAAGCAGTGTCCTCATGAAAGAACTAGTCTCAGAACCAAAAGTGTCAGAAACATTCAAAAGAAACTAACGATACAGGAAATTTTGCTTACGACTGAGGATGGTGAGCTACGGAAGGCACTGTGGGTGTTTCTTCACTTAGGAAGGGTGTAAATCAATGTACTATATCTTCACTGAGAAAGTTATTATGGAAAAAACAGTCAACTGAACTAAAGAGCATACTTAGTGACATAACTGGTTCATATTCTGGTAAAAGCTCCTTATCTTGCTCTAGACAGGGACTATGCTTTGAGTAGCAGTGGTTTAGGAAATGAGGGCTGGCCTAGGAGTCTTAAAGTGACTCACACCAACACGAATAAAGGGTCAAATAGATCAGTTCAAATAAGACAACTGAATAGATAGAAAGAGGGTTTTGAGGAAAGGATGGACGTAGGTCTTGCCCAGGAACATGGTAGAGTTCTGGGAACTCTCTCTCTTCCTCCTCCCAACGTAGTACGGAGACAGGAAAAAGGGAGGACTATTTAGCATCCTTGACTCTCTAAATGTGAGTAGCCCTCTCCAGTTATCGTTAAAACCAAACCTGTTCCCCAGGGGTAGCAGTGCCATATGCTTTCGAGAACCGCTACTTTAGACCCCAAGGGTGTGGGGTTCATCTTTCTTCTGCATTTAAGGATATACAGATCAGTGCAAAAATTTAAACATCAATAGAAAAGATCACCTTTAGCATGGAGATATTATAGAACTATAAATAACAAAGGAACAGGTCACAACTTTTTAAAAATTTGATATTTTGGGGGCACCTCGGTGGCTCAGTCGGTTAAGCATCTGATGTTGGCTCAGGTCATGATCCCAAGGTCCTGGGATCAAGCCCCACGTGGTTGGGCTACCTACTCAGTGGGGGAGTCTGCGTCTCCCTCTCCTTCTGCCCTCCCCGCCTCCCCGCTCGTGCTCTCTCTCAAATAAATAAAATCTTTAAAAAAATTTTTGGTATTTTCCAACATTTAAAAACTAATCATAAATCATTCTGGACCAGCTATCTATTGCTGTTTAACACATTACCATAAAACTTAGTGGCTTAAAATAACAACAAACATGTATTATGTCACACAGTTTTGAGGGATCAGGAATTTGGGGCAGTCTGGCATGGACTATTCTAGCTTAGGGTCCTTCATAAGCTTGTTATCAGATGTTGGCTACGGTTTCAGTCATTTGAAGGACTAACTGGGGCTAGGGTATCCACATTTCTGAGGTGGCTGGCAGGGTAATGCTGGGTGTTGGCTAGAGTCAGTTCCTCTTCACATGAGTCTCTCTACAAAGCTGCGTAAGCATCCTCACACCACGTGATCATCACTCACAACACAGGGTCCAAGAAACCAAGGAAGAAGTCATAATGGCCTTCATGTCCTAGCCTCAGAAGTCAACACGCTGTCCGTTCCGCAGCATTTTATAGGTTAGATAGGTAGTCCTGATTTGGAGTGGGAGGGGACAAGGACCATTGCGGAACATCTTGGAAGCTGTTTATTATATATTTTTCTAAGCAGAAGCTATTAAAAGCTACTAACAGTTTGTCTCTCAAATCCAGCAGCAACATCAAATTTTCTGCCTCCTTGCTGAAATCACAGCTTAGCTCTGCTCAGATGGCTCACAAAAAAGGGGGGGAAAGGCCAATTTTTAAAAATTTCATGTAAGTCACTGCACTTCTTTCTTAGTTGGTAAAAGTAGCCCTAGCCCCCCAACAAAAACAGTAAAAAAAATTACACAAGTATATTACCTGTTGACCAGATTTTCAGCATTCTTACTCTTCAAACTAAAAAGAAGCTAGGCATTTAACTGAAATTCTTATTTACCTACCAATAAGAAAACAGAAGTTGGCCTTTTCTTAGAGTATAAATTTAAGTATAAACTTTCTATTCTTTCCATTTAAAAAGCACTTTACACATTGGTACAAAAGTTCAAAAGTATAGTGTTTCAATTGATGACAGTATTAGCAAACTCATATCGTGCTCTTACTATGTGGCAAACACTGTACTAAACTTTACATGCATTATCTCAACTTGTCCACTCTAGAAATAAGATAAAAGGAAAAAAGAGATAACCACCTGAGGTCACAGTGCTATTGAACAGCAATGCCAGAACTTAACAAGCCTGATGCCTGGCACCTACATATGTATACTTAATGCCAACCCTTTATTAGCCCAGATTAGAGAACACCAGATAGACCTCTTAGATAGGCTCAGCTTCCACAATTCTGGTGATATAAAACTCATGTAGACTAAAAAGGTTACCAAACTTTAGATTCATATCAAGCAAATGTTTCTAAAACCAAAATATATATCTTTCTGGGAAGGAGAATGTAGAGTTGATGTATCCGTTTTTTCACAGAATAAACTATTCTAAATGAAAATGTGGATAATACAGTACTGCTAAAATCTTATGGAACAAACATTCTCTGAAATGGCACCAACTCTTTTTAAGATAAACTGGCAAAATTGATGAAATTATCAAATGTACATACCATTTTCATAATGTTCATACATAGTTTTATAATCAGCATGAAAAGACCTAAATATGCACCAAGAGCAAAATTATGGTAATATCCATACAATGTACTACAATGCACTGTATGGAGATAGAAGATTTCTATATTTATTCATTCAGTAAACATTTGTGTCTACTCCGTTTCATAAACAGGAAAGTGACATGGTGGCGAATGGGGAAGACTACTCTGCTTTCATAAAACTATGAACAACTGGAGTTTTAGATGGGAGATATAATTTTAGGAACCTTCAGAGAATAGGGTGTTCTTAAAGCTATGAGAAAGGATGAGATCACTTGGGGGGGGAGTGAAATACAAAAGATATCCCTCATCACACCCTTGTAAATTCTTTTAAAAACTTAAGACTTTATATCCAACTTTCTATACAGTAACCACTGTCTAATAAACATGTCAAACTTACTTAATGTTTCCCAAAACAATATAGATAGCATCCATCCCACAAGTATTCTTCCCCGAGTCTTGCCCATCTCAGTAAAGGGTACTTTTACCTCCATTCTTTCGGACACTCAGGACAAAATCCTTAAGTATCATCCTCAACTCTTCTCTCTTGCATCACACATCCAATCCAACAGGAATCAGTCGTCTCTACCTTTAAAAGATCAAACACCTAATCGAGTCTCACTACCTCTATCTACACCACCTAGTTTTCTTCTTCCTTTCCCTCTTAGGCCTGAAATCTCTCTGGTATAAGGGATCCATTTACATGACTGCCATCACAGTCAGAATAAAATTCAAACTTATGTCCAAAATGATCTTAGAAGATTGTGGCCTCCCCACAATTTCAGGTCTTAACTCCAACTAGTTCCCCTTGGCTTACATCAGGCCCCCTGGATTCACTGTTAGTCCACTAACATGCCAAGCTTGCACCTGGCCTTACAGCCTTCATGCTTGTTTCCTCAACCCAAAACCCTCCATTTTCTCCAGACGTTTGCATTGCCAACTGTCATTCTTCTAGTACTATTCAAAAGGAATGGACTGCCACACTGTTATATACATGAAGGGTAGGAACCCTATTCCATTGCTGTATCCCTACTATACATTTTTATGGAAATAATCAGGGTAACATGAGAATAACTGAAAACGTAAGTCTTGATGAGATGACATTTAATCTGAGACCTAAAGAAGGTGAAGCATCCAGCATAAAAAGAAAGTATTAGAAAGAGCTTTCCAGGCAACTGAAACTATAGTTGAAAGCTCTGAGTCTTAACAGTCTGAGGAACTGAAGGGAGTCCTGTAATTATGGCAGGAGTGGAGTAAGCCCAGTGAAATCCAGTTTGATGGAACAGGCAGGAGAGATCATGTAGGGCCTTATAAAACTGAGACAGGAAGTCTCTAACTCTGTTGACAAGAAATGGGAAAGCTTTTAAGCTGAAAAATGACAGGATCTGAATGCGTTTTATTTATTTATTTATTTATTATTATTTTTTTAAAGATGTTATTTATTTATTCGACAGAGAGAGAGATAGCCAGCGAGAGAGGGAACACAAGCAGGGGGAGTGGGAGAGGAAGAAGCAGGCTCATAGCGGAGGAGCCTGATGTGGGGCTCGATCCCAGAACGCCAGGATCACGCCCTGAGCCGAAGGCAGACGCTTAACCGCTGTGCCACCCAGGCGCCCCTGAACGTGTTTTAAAACTACTCAGGCTGCTGGCACATGGATTAGATGGCACAAAGAAAAGCAAGGAGATGACTTAGAACAGAACTACGATAATGCAGTTATGCTATGACGGTTTGGACTAAAGCCACAGCAGGGCAAGGGATGAAACAGAAGTGGACAGATTCCAGATTTTTTAAAGATTTATTTACTTGACAGAGAGAAAGAGAGAGAGCTCAAGCAAGTGGTGGGGAGAGGCAAAGGGAGAGGGAGAGAGAGAGAGTCCCAAGCAGCCTGCATCATGAGCACAGAGCCTGATGCGGGGCTCGGTCTCATGACCCTGAAATCATGACCTGAGCCAAAACCAAGAGTCCAATGCTTCACTGACTATGCCACCCAGGTGACCCCAGACTCCAGATTTAAGCTGATAGCAAAATCAACAGAACTACTGTTAGGTAGAACAGTATGAAGCAAAGGAAAAGCAGGAAGCTAAAAAGACTCAGGATTTTGGTGTGGGCAAAATTTCAGCGAATAATGATGCATTTATTATAACAGATAAAACTGGATTAGAGGTTGGGGAAATCAGGCTGACATAAGGTAATTTACTAGGAAGAAGGAAATGTAAGCATACAGGTGATGGTTATATACGCGCAAAGTATTTTTGGAAAGATACATATGACCAATGGTTAATGAGGAGATCTTTTCATTGTATAGGCTTTTGTACCATTTCAATGTTTGAAGAAATTCATTAATGTATCACTCTTTTTTACTAAAAACTAATTTTATCAGCTTTGAGGTATAACTGACAGAACTATAAGATATTTAGTGTACAATGTGATGGTTTAATACACATATACACTGTAAAGGATTTCCTCCACTGATTCAATGAACACACCCATCACCGCATTTGGGGTTGAGAACATTCAAGTCCCACACTTAGCAAATTTCAATTATACAATATAGCGTTATCAACTATAGTCACTGTGTTATACGTCATATCCTCAGAACTTATTTATCTTATAACTAAAAGTGTATACCCTTTTAACCCTCCCTGTTCTTCCCATCTCTCAGCAGCTGCTTTTCTACTGTGTTTCTGTGAGTTCAACTTTTTTTTTTAAGATTCCACATGTAAGTGATACCATGCAGTATTTGTCTTTCTCTGTCCGGCTTATTTCACTTAGCATAATGCCCTCCAGCTTCATCCACCCTGTTAAAAATAGACAGGATTTTCTTCTTTTTAAAGGCTAACCATATTCCAGTGTGTGTGGGGGGGGGGGATCCATTCATCCACTGACAGATACTTGGGTTGTTTTCATACCTTGGCTATTGTGATAATGCAGCAAGGAACATGGGAGTGCAGGTATCTCTTCGAGATGATGCTTTTGTTTCCTCTAGATATATACTCAGAAGTGGGACTGCTGGATCACATGGTAGGTCTATTTTTAATTTCTTGAGGAACTTTTATACTGTTTCCCATAAAGGCTGAATCAGTTTACATTCCCACCAACACTGCACCAGGGTTCTCTTTTCTCTACACCCTCCCCAGCACTTGTTCTTCCTTGTCTCTTTGATAACAGCCATCCTAACAGGGTGAGGTGACTCCTCATTGTGCTTTGCATTTACTGATGATTTGTGATCTTAAGCACGTTTTCATGTACCATGAAAATGGCCATTTTTTATGTCTTTTTCTTAAAAAAACATTTTATTTACTTGAGAGAGAGTGAGAGCAAGAAAGAGGGAGCACAGAGGAAGAAGCAGACTCCCTGCCGAGCACAGGGCTTGACCAGGGACTTAATCCCAGGACCCTGAGATCATGACCTGAGCCAAAGGCAGACACTTAACTGACTGAGACACCCAGGTGACCCCCTTTTTAAAGATTTACTTATTTGAGAGAAAGAGTGTGCGAGCAGTGGAGGGGGGGTGTGGGGGGTAGGGGCAGAGAGAGATGGAGAAGCAGATTCCCTGCTGAACGCAGAGCCCACTCTTCATGGGACCTGATCCCATGACCTCGAGATCACCACCTGAGCCGAAATCAAAAGAGATGGACACCTAACCAACAGAGCCACCCTGGCACCCCATCCATTTTTACGACTTTGGAAAAATATCTTTTCAAGTCTGTTGCCCATTTAATTACTTTGGATTTTTTCCTATTGAGTTGTACCAGTTACTTATATATTTTGTATATTAACCCCTTATCAGATAACGAAGTTTGTAAATATTTTCTCCCATTCAGTAGGCTGCCTTTTCATTTTGTTAATGATTTCCTTTGCTGAGCAGAGCTTTTTAGTGTGACATAGTCCCACATGTATATTTTTGCTTTTGTTGCCTTTCCATTTGGTGTCAAATCCAAAAGAGCACTTCCATTTTCTTTTAGAAGTTTTATAACTTCAGGTCTTATGTTCAAGTGTTTAATGCATTTTTGGTTGGTTTGTGTGTATGGTGTAAGACTGGTGTCCAGTTTTAGTCTTTTCCTTATGCCAATACAGTTTTCCCAAAATAATTTATTGAAGAGACTACCTTATTTCCTATTGTATATGCTAAGCCCCTTTCTGGAAAATAAACCATATATGTGTGGGCTTATTTCTGGGCTCTCTATTCTGTTTCATTGATCTACATGTCTATTTTTAGGCCAATTCCATACTGTTTTGACTACTATAGCTTTATAATGTAGTTTGAGTTCAGGAAGTATGATGCCTTCAGCTTTGTTCTTCTTTCTCAAAATTGCTTTGGATATATTGTGGTTCCATACAACTTTTAGGATTGTTTGTTCAATTCCTGTGAAAAATACCAATGGAATTTTGACAGGCATTGTACTGAATCTATACTTCTCTTTGGTTGGTATGGACATTTTAACAATATTAAATTCATGGGCATGAAATATCTTCCCATTTATTTGTGTCTTCTTCAGTTTCTTCTATGAGTGTCTTATATTTTCAGTGTATACATCCTTCACCTCCTCGGTTAAATTTATTCTGAAGTATCTTTTTTATTTATTTTTTGATGCTACTGTAAATGGGATTGTTTTCCTAACTTCTCTTCCTGGTAATCCACTGTTAATGTACAGAAATGCAGGGGCACCTCGGTGGCTCAGTTGGTTAAGTGTCTGCCTTCGGCTCAGGTCATGATCTCAGGGTCTTGGAATCAAGCCCCTTGTCAGGCTCCCTGCTCAGTGTCTCTCTCTTGCCTCTGCCTCCTAACCCCTGCTCATGCTTTGTCTCTCCCTCTCTCTCAAATAAACAAAATCTTTTAAAAAAGAAAAAAAGAAGAAAGAAAGAAATGCAACTGATTTTTGTATATTGATTTTGTACCCTGGAACTTTACCGAATTCACTTACTAGTTTTAATAGTTTTTTAGTGGAGTCCTTAGGGTTTTCTATCACATAGTATCATGTCATCTGCATACAGAGACAATTTTACTTCTTCCTTTCCGATTTGGATGTCTTTTCTTTTTCTTGCTCTGGCTAGGACTTCTAGTACTACGTTGACTCTTTTTCAAAACTGAATTTAAATATAGATACATATTTTAAGATTTTATTTACAAGCTGGGGGGCAGAGGAAGAAGAAGACTCCCCATTGAGCAGGGAGGGAGCCCCACATGGGGCTCAATCCCAGGGCCACTAGATCATGACCTGAGCCTAAGGCAGCCTTTTAACTGATTGAGACACCTAGGCTCCCCTTAAATATATTTTAAATAAAAAACTTATACCAATCTTTTCCTACAAAGAATCTAAATTGCTTGCATATACAGTTAAAACTTAAGACTATACAAATTCCATGTAAGAAAACAATAGGAAATAGGGCCACTAAGCCAGCAAGTTCAAAGAATCCTGCTTCGTATTATTCTCATTTGTTAAAACAGATTGATGTTTCTCACAAGTCCTGGCACTTGAGGGTACCATCAGTTTATTCATGTTCATTGACCCTGCATGGTGTTGAAGAGGCAGTGCTGAGACATGATCCTTGTCTTCAAGGAACCTTGTCTAGTAGCGATGTGGCTAGGTACATGAATAATTGAAATGAAGTCCCACTGAGAGCAGTGTGACTCTAGACTGGTGTGACTGACACTGCAGGCAAGGAAAGGCTACCAAGACCACAGCAACTGTCCAGGCAAAGGATGCTTAGGTCTTGAACAAGGACAAGATCAAGTGTTAGGAAGTAAGAACAGGTTACTAACTAAATGTCTGAGACTATGAAAAATGGAGAACTAAGGAAAACTCCTAAAATTTTGTCTCAACTAGATGGATGGTGGTGCCAGTTCAATCCAGGGGAAACAGGAAGAATAGTCGGTTTGAGAGTTTTAGGGAAAATGAATTCACTGGCTAAGCATGTTGAGTCTGAAGTATCTGAAGAACCAATAGGTGAGGACCGCTTTAAGGAGTGTAGAGCACAGGGGAGGACTGTGTCTTCAAGCAGTGGTCGTTCGCTGCAGTTTCAGAGATTTCACCACCCCGGGTAGAAGAGAGAATGTATTAACATTTAAATGGTGGGTGAAAGAAAAGGAATTCCAAAAGGAGTAAAGGCAGGCTGAAGGGGTGTTGGTAGAGGAAGCCGGGATGCATGGCCTGAAAGTTTTACAGAGTTCAAAATGAAAAGCAACTGATTTGGCATGAAGAGTCAACAGTCCTAGAAAAGAGCTGACTCATGCTGAAGAAAGGAAGACAGCAATGGATGGGGGCAGAAGATCAACATTAGAACTATTTAGTTCCAAAGTATAAATATATGATTAAGGCATTGTTTGGCACCTTACATTGACTATTTCATTTAATCCTCAGCAATACTATGAGGTAGGTAACCTTATTAACTGTATTTCACAGTTGCAGAAAAGACATTCATCAGGACAAACCAAAGGTCACACACGGCTAGTAAATGGAGAAACTGACTACTGTTGACAACAAAGTTACCTTCCATTATACCACTTCCTAACAATGCATCATACTCAATTATATTAACTACATTTATAAAAATTTAACTTAATAAGAATTAAAACAAAGTTGGACATTACACTAACTAGTTATATAATCTACCTTGATTTTTCATACTAGTATACCTCAAGTGTTTAATTATTTGCCAAAAGTGGTCACGTCTAACCAGATTTTTTAGTCATGAATATGTACTATCTCTTATTTGTCTTTTGACCTGATTACATATAACAAAAGCATAACTGACTGTGAACTGATATGATATGAAAAGAAAGTTTCAACCAAAATATAGATGTTTTTGCACAGCCTACTCATTTCCTAGTCTTTGAATACCAATTTTTGCACTCTTCCCCAGGAAATAATTTATAAGAATAGTATAAATCAACTCCCTAAAATTAAAACTCTCAGAAAATAAGTTATTCAGAATGCTCTTAAAGTGTTAGGATATAATTTTTCTGACAATGGATCTATATCTGTTCTCTATTTGCACATGTGGTTAATGAAACACTTGAAATGTGGCTACTATGACTGAGGCACTAATTTTAAAATTGTATTTGATTTTAAGTAATGTAAATTTACATAGCACAGGTGGCTAAGTGGCTATTATATTGAACAGTGTAGCTCTGGAACATTGGTACTCAACCTTACCTGTGCAATAAAACCACGTAGGAGAACTTTCTAAAACCTAATGCTTAGGCATTAGCCTATTTTTTTCTTAAGATCTCGAGGAATGAGATCCAGGCAAAATATTTTTTTAAACCTGGGTGATTTTTACATGCAGCAAAAGTACAAACCCACTGCTCTAGATGTTCTCAGACTTGAGTGCACACAGAAATCACTGGGGAACTTCTTAAAATGCAGATTATGCGGTGTCTGGGTGGCTCAGTCGGTTAAGTGTCCCACTTCTGATTTTGGCTCAGGTCCTGAAATGGAGCCCCCCTCCCCCCGCCACTTGGAGTTGGCTCCCCTGCTTGGGATTCTCTCTCTCTCTGCCCCTCCTCTCCCTCTCTCTCTAAAAAAAAAATCACTTTTTCAACAAGAAATCCTGACATATTCTTTTCATCTTAAGTAAGGATACTTGGGTATATTTGTTGAATATTCTTTTTAGTGTAGCTATCAGGTTACTGCCTGTATCATCTTCCTAGGAAGTATTGCTACTATCCTGACATCATTAATATAATAAAATTCAAGTGCCTTCTTACTGGAAGTTTTCACTAGCTCTTGAATTTTGTGTAGAAGGGTAACTTCTCTTTCTAGTTAAACTGTTTCAGAGAGTAGTTGTAAGCAGGGTTTAGAGGACATTATTACTATTTCTCATTTTATATAACTTCTCCTATAGGAAATCTTATGGTAGTGATGATGGTAGTCCAAAGATATTTTTAGGTACTCCTTACCAGCCTGACAACCTAAAAGACTTGCTTGTTCATGTATCACCTGGTACTTCAGGTGCCAGCTAAGGAGTTAACACTATTTGTATTAGCCAGCAACAATTTCACGGCCTGCAATCAACTGTGGAAATAAACTGAGGAGAAACCACCACCAGGGCCTGAAGGAGAGAATGGTGAGAAAGGAATGGACTGGACTCAGTTCCGGGGGAAAGGATCTCTTCAGAGGCAGGGGTGCACTGTTGGTCCTCACAAGAACACCAGCAACGTGTGCGTGTGTGGGCTTGTACATGCAAGTACCTAGATGATTTGAAACACAAAGGGTTTAACTAATCTCTTAATAGATCGTAAGAGAAGCAGGTGAACTACCTAAACCACCTTACTTTCAGTCATCAAATCTGACTTCTTTACATTATGGCTTTTTGTTCTCTTTTATTCCACATTTCAAAATGTTTTTCTACTCTGAATCTTTGTGCCTCAATTGACTTTTATACATTTGCTTCTGAAGTCAGCTTGTCAGCCAAGAGCCTCTTATTTTAGGGGTTATACACCTAAATGGTGCCAGGGGAGGGGCAGGAACCCTAAAACGGTGAAGCAGGCTAAACTAGGAAGCCACTGGGAGAAGTGGGAAGTCAGGCAGAGTCTCTGCAGAGAACAGAGGTGAGAACTGCTAGGTAGAGCTGTGCCCCTGGGAGAAGACCTCCTTCACTGCTAAGCCAGGAAGTGGAGCTGCTGAAAAGTCACTTCACCTATGATTTTTCCACCCTCTCTTCTTCTGGGTCAAAATTAGAAATAAGGAAACACTTGGGATCGAATATGATCTCTCCTCCCCACTGGTGCCTTTCCACCATCTGGACTAAGGCTCTTGGGGAATCTTTGTAAGGTTCCTGTTGGTTAAAGGGACTTTTCCCTTTCTTTCTTTCTGAATCTTCCAAGATTATTTTCAAAAATAATAAACCATTTAAAATAGGATTACAGGGGCACCTGGCTAGCTCAGTTGATAGAGCATTCAACTCTTGATCTCGGGGTTGTGAGTTTGAGCCCCACACTGGGTGTAGAGATTACTTAAAAATAAAATCTTTAAAAACAAACAAATACATAAATAAAATAGGATAACAACTGCTAACAAGTTATGGCCAAGCAGAATTTTTTCTTAAAGATTTTATTTATTTATTTGGGACAGAGAGAGAGTGAGCAAGAGAGACGGAACGAGCCTGGTGAAGGGCAGAGCCCGATGGGAGGCTGAATCCAGGTACTCCAGGATCATGACCTGATCCAAAGGCAGACACTGAGCCACCCAGCTGCCCCAAGCAGAATTTTAATAGGAAAATTACCCAGTTAAACACTAACAAATGGTAAAATTAAGCATGTAAAACTAACCTAAAAGCATGCCCATTCTAACATAATGTCCAACTTTCCACCTGCTCTATTTTTCATGTATTACAGATATCAGGATTTGTAGAATGGCTGGTGGGAGGCTTTGTTTTTTATAAAAGCAAGCTAGATTAGAGCTCAGAGGCAGACAGTATTAAAAAACTCATAGCACTAAGCAAGACTGGACAGCAATTAAATAGAGCCCAATTAAGGAATGAAAAAGAGGTTCTTTAAATGAGAAAAAAAGGAATTTTTCAAGTTAAAACACATAAACACAAACACACACACACACATACACACACACACACCCGTCTGAACAAAATACCAGCAAAATCCTATAAACAACTCTGATTCATTAATTCATTAAGCAAAAATGTTAATGATTCTATGGAATCATGTAAATCACTGTTATTATCTAGTAATTTCTTAAACAAACTGTTTCTAACTTCTACAAACAAATTCACACATGAAGACATAATCATCCTATGCAAAGAATAATATCAGGTAATTATCACATGATATTAAAATCTCTTATCTAAAATTTTATAATCAATATAGCACCAGCCCAAGAATAGACATAGATTAATGCAATGAACGGATATGTGTGTACCACATGGCAGTATTTCAAATCAGTAGAGAAAAATTAATAAATGGATGGCATAACTGGTTGTCTGGAAAATGTTAGGTTCCTATTTTGTACCACATATCAGAACAAAATTCCTATGGATTAAAGAAATTAATTAAAATCATAAAAACTAATAACATTGAAATGAGTAAGGTCCTTTTTTAAGCCTTCCATTCAAAGAAATCTTGATACGCCTGCTGCTAAACTGTATGTAAACTGTAAAGTCAAATAACCAGTAAGTAAAACATCGCATGAGAGGACAAATGGTTATCTGGTATAGAAAGGAGCTCTTTAAGCCCAATATGAAAAAAATCCCATACCCAAAAGAAAATGCCTAGGACAATCATCAAAAAAGTGTTATGAGGGGCTCCTGGGTGGCTCAGATGTTTATACGTCTGCCTTCAGCTCAGGTCATGATCCCAGGGTCCTGGGATCCAGCCCCACACTGGGCTCCCTCTCAGTGAGGAGCCTGCGTCTCCCTCTCCCTCTACTGCTCCCCCTGCTTGTGCTCTCTCGCTCTGTCAAATAAAGAAATAAAATCCTTTAAAAAAGATGCTGTGATAAACACTGTTGCTACTCATCACCACAAGCATCGATTTCAGGAAAAAAGGAGTTCTGTTTTTGCCTATTGAAATGGCAAGACAGTAGCTCCTATTATTGATAGTTTCCCCCACATTTCTGAAATAAGAAAATGTTACTTTTATGAATAAAAATTATTAGCATGAATACTGAGGTAGATAGTCCTCATATACTAAAATGAACACTGGAAGTGTTATCAAAAAAGTTTGGGTTTAGCACCAAGTACTGCAGTGACCAGTGCTGTGACTTTATTAAGTCACTTTTGCCTTTAGTATAAATCTGTTATCATCCAAAGCCACATCATTTAATTACCACCCTTTTTAGAATGCTTGTGAAAACCATAAAGACATTAATTTAAGCACTATTTTAGAGAAATATATGTCAATGTGTGGCCTGCGGACCTGATTCATCTTACATGGGGTGCTTATTAAAAATGCAAATTGAAAAAAATGCAATAGAGAAAAAAAAAAGGAAAAATGCAAATTGAAAGTCCCCTACTGGATATCTCATGGGAGGCCCACTGACCTGTACTTTTAACAAACATCCCTCCCACTGTACACATGAACATCGAGGTAGACAGCATTAAAGGGGAACCAAGTTTTGAAATTTTACACAGAACTCATTCAAGTATAACGTACTCTGTTGGGGAGGGGGTTTCCAACGGTCCTTCCCTCCTGTGTACCATTTTAAAAAGATCAGAGAAGTCTGATTCTAGGTAGAAAATGTTCACTGAAAGTAAGGCCAACAGACCTGCCATCCCCTGTCTGCAGAGAAATAGGTTTAGTGCATCTAAATTTTTCCTTTTCTTTTACTAGACAAAGTATAACATGTTTAATCACAACAGAGGCCCTGGTGTGATATCCTTTTAGAACTTTTATTTTATACTTAAATATATTCTATAAGATTCTTACCTCAAGGTGAGATGTCAGTCGTCACACCTCTGTAGTTTTGTTTCCTAAAGCACTGTAACTAAACAATTGTCCATCACCTATCCTAATCTTGTTTGCATGTACAATTCTTCAACCTAGAAACAGATCATCTATTATGACTGAAAAATAACCCATTCATAGAGCTGGCACTGAAGAATCTATCTAGCTTATCCTCTGGCAACATCCTCAAAAACAAGGACATTCACTCATTCAGAAAAGAGGGGGCAGTCACAGAGTAAGACATAGGGACACCATTAAAACCTGGGTGAATCTCTCCCGGCAAATTTTCAAAAGAAAGATTTCATCAGGTTTCAATAAATGATGCATTTTCTAATACAAATAGTGGTAATTGGCTTAAAATAACCATACTGCAGCACAAATATTATTTAATAAACTAAAGCAAAATTCAGTGGCTTTGTGTATCAGGATTGCGTCTAAGTACGCTATCATACTTGTACCTACTATCATATTCCTCATTTTCTTCGAGCACGAAATGTCTAACTTATTGAGACTCCCAACAACAGCCAGTACTTGCTATCTCAATGCACACCACTTCCATGTTTTGACCTGATAACCTTCTGAATAACTATGGAAATAGAAACATAATTACCAACAGAGATATGACGTATTAATTTTTTGGAAATTTTTAATTTCTTCAAGTTACTGAATAAATATGCCAGAAAACAAAGCGAAAACCTAAAATGACTGTATAATTGTCATGTTGGGTAGGGTTATTTTTTCAAGGCTTATCCAAGATACAAACATAGCAGACCGTTGCCAAAGAAGATAAGAAGTGCATAAAAACCTACCCACTACATCTTCCAACCCCAGCAATTAATGTTTGAGGAATAATAGAGGCTGCAGCCACCCCTGGCTTCTTAATCCCAGACGGGGAGGGGAGCGGTAGGGATGGTAAAGAGATGGTATTATTCCATTCCTATTAAATCTGTTCAGAGAAACAGCTGAAATAAAACTTTGCTTATTTTTCTTACAAATCTGCTATATAACGTTCCCTTTCACTGATCCCAAGGAAAGTACATTCTGTGTAGGATCAGGTATCAGGTGACTCATCAACAAAGAAGGGCAAAGCAATCAGGAGACAAAGACTGTCAGCATGGTATATAACGCAAAGTAGGACAGATCTGGATTCAGTTCAGATGTTGGCTCCATCAAATGCTAGCTGTGTAACCTAGACTCTTCATTTCTCTAAGGCACTTTCAGTCTTTTACTTGAAATTTTTGTGCCATAAAAACAGGGGGGAAAAGACTTCAATTTCTTTAGACAACAGAGCAAATAGGGCAAGTAATCAAAGATGCACAGTAAAAGTGAGTGTATCTTATGACATCAAGTTTGGGAGCTGGCAAGCCCACTGACAAACAGAGTTGTAAAGACTGAGCAACAGTGTCTGTTTTTCCTTTAAAAACAAATGTTGTAGGGACGCCTGGGGGGCTCAGTTGGTTAAACATCTGACTCTGGGTCAGGTCATGATCTTGGGGTCTTACGATCAAGCCCCTTGAGGGGCGCTCCATGCTGCTTCTCCCTCTCCCTCTGTCCCACTCTCTCTCCCTCTGCCTCTCTTAAATAAATAAAATCTTTAAAAAAATAAATTTAAAAACGTTGTAAATAAATACACACATTTATAGATATATAAACACAGTTTACATAAATTCAAAAAGCAACCATACTATTCATTCTGGGAACTTTTTTCTCCATCTTCTACATCAATAACAATCTCTAACTTCTACATCAATAACAATCAAGTGTATATTCCTTTTTGTTTTTCTCAATGCACATGTAATCACATACATGATTTATACATACATGCATGGAGATATACAAATAAATATGAGGATTAGCTGTATCTTAATAGATTAATATTACCCATACTTCTCTGCATATCACTTTTCTTGTTATCTTGTGAAAATCCCTCCAAGTCAAGGGATATAGCTCCAATTCATTCTTTTAAAGGCTACCTAATAGTACATGGTGCGGAGTTAACATATTCTATTCATCTACTCCCCAACAGATGGGCTCTTGTTTTGTTTTCCATTTTTTTTTTTAAAGATTTATTTGACAGAGAGAGACAGCCAGCGAGAGAGGGAACACAAGCAGAGGGAGTGGGAGAGGAAGAAGCAGGCTTCCCGCAGAGGAGCCTGATGTGGGGCTCGATTCCAGAACGCTGGGATCACGCCCTGAGCCAAAAGCAGACGCTTAATGACTGCGCCACCCAGGCACCCCTTGTTTTCCATTTTTTGCCACTTCCCATGCAAAATGAGCTTCCATGTGCACAGGCCCTTGGTGTCGTTTGCATTTATGAGCTAAAATTCCAGGGGTGGCAAAAGACAAAGTTTTCCTCTAAGATTAAGAACAAGACAAGGGTGCCTACTTCCACCACTTCTATTCAACACAGTACTGGAAGTTCTAGCCACAGCAATTAGACAAAAATAAATAAATAAATAGCTTTCAAATCATAAAGGAAGAAACAATTATTTCTGTTTACAGATGATACGATCTTCTAGGTAGAAAACTCTAAACATTGGGGTGCCTGGGTGGCTCAGTCAGTTAGGCATCTGCTTTGGGCTCAGATCATGATCCCAGGGTCCTGGGATAGAGCCCCATGTCAGGCTCAGGACTCAGTGCAGAGTATGCTTGTCTCTCTCCCTCCCCCCGCTTGTGCTCTGTCTGTCTCTCTCTCTCAAGTAAATACATACATTTTTAAAAATCCCCATTATGGGGGCACCTGGGTAGCTCAGTCATTAGGCGTCTGCCTTTGGCTCAGGGCGTGATCCCAGGGTTCTGGGATCAAGCCCCACATCGGGCTCTTCCTGTGGGAGCCTGCTTCTTCCTCTCCCACTCCCCTTGCTTGTGTTCCCTCTCTTGCTGTCTCTCTCTCTCTCTCAAATAAATAAATAAAATCTTTAAAAAAAAATCCCCATTACGTTTTTCTTCAGAAAGAGAAAAACCCTAAATTAATCCTAAAAATTCTAAAGTTCATATGGAATCTCAGGGGATCCCAAATAGACAAAACAATCCTGAAAAAGAACAAACCTGGAGGATTCTAACTTCCTTATCTCAAAATTTACTACAAAGCTACAGTAATTAAAACAGTGTGGTACTAGTATAAAGAAAGACACCATATGATTATCTGAATAGATGTGGGAAAAGCATCTGAAAATCTACAACATCCATTTATGATTTAAAAACTCTCAACAAAGTAGGATTAGAGGAACTATACCTCAACATGATACAGGCCATAAATGAAAAACCCACAGCCAACATCATACCGTGGTGAAAAACAGAACTTTTCCTCTAAGATCAGGAACAAGACAAGGGTATCTCTCAGCACTCTCACTTTTATTCAACATAGTACTAGAAGTCCTAGCCCCAGCAGTCAGACAACAAAGAGAAATAAAAGGCATCCAAATTGGTAAGGAAGAAGTAAAATTTTCACTATTTGCAGATGACATGATACAATATACAGAAAACATGAGACTTCACCAAAAAACTACTAGAACTGAGAAATAGCTTCAGTAAAGTCTCAAGATACAAAATTAATTATACAGAAATCTGTTGAATTTCTATACATTAATAATGAAGTGGCAGGAAGAGAAATTAAGAAAAAAATCCCATCTACAATTACACCAAAAATAATAAAGTACCATGGAATAAATTTAACCAAGGAGTGAAAAGCCTGTACCCTGAAAACTATAAAACATGTGATGAAAGAAAATGAGGATGATACAAACAAATAAAAAGATATCCCATGTTCACTCACTGGAGAACCAGTTTTGCTAAAATGTCCACACTGCCCAAAGCAATCTACTGATTTAATACAATCCCTATCAAAACACCAATGGCATTTTTCACATTACCAGAACAAATGGTAAAATTTGTTTGGAAACACAAAAGATCCTGAAGAGCCAAAGCAATCTTGAGAATGAAGAACAAAATTGGAGGTATCACAATCTCAGATTTCAAGATACACTACAAAGCTGTAGTAACCAAAACAGTATGGTACCGGCACAAAAGTAGACACATAGATCAATGGGACAGAAGAGAGAGCCCACAAATAAACTCACGTTGACAACAGTCAATTAATCTATGACAAAAGGGCAAGAATACACAATGGGAAAACGGCAGTCTCCGCTGGGAAAACAAGACAGCTACATGCAAAAAAGAATGAACCTAGACCACTTCTTACACCTTACACAAAAATAAACTCAAAACAGACTGAAGACCTAAATGTGAGATCTGCAACCATAAAAATCCTGGAAGAAAAACAGAGGCAGCATTTTCTTGAACATCTGCCATAGAAATGTTTTTCTAGATAGGTCTCCTCAGACAAGGGAAACAAAAGAACAATTAAACTCAATTGGGACTACACCAACATTAAAAGCTTTTGCAGAGTGAAGGAAACCATCAAAACCAAAAAAAAAAAAAACAACCTACTGAATGGGAGAAGATATTTGCAAATGACATATCCGATAAGAGGTTAATATCCAAAATATATAAAAAGAGCTTATATAAATCAACATCAAAAAAACCAACTAATCCATTTAAAAAATGGGTAGAGGATCTGAGTAAATATTTTTCCAAAGAAGACATCCAAATAGCCAACAGACACATGACAAGACGTTCAACATCACTTATCATCAGGGAAATGCAAATCAAAACCACAGTGAGATATCACCTCGCATCTGTCAGAAGGCTAAAATAAAAAACACAAGAAATAGTAAGTGTTGGTGGGGATGCAAACTGGTGCAGCAACTGTGGAAAACAGTAGGGAGGTTCCTCAAAAATTTAAGAATAAAAATACTCATATAATCCAGTAATTCCATTATAGGATATCTAGCCAAAGGAAAGAAAGAGTAATTCAAGGAAATTTATGCACCCTTATGTTTATTGCAGCATTATTTACAACAGCCAAGATATGGAAGTAACCTAAGTGTCCATCCATAGATGAATGTTTAAAGAAGATGTAGTATAGGGGCACCTGGGTGGCTCACTCGTTAAGCATCTGCCTTCGGCTCAGGGCGTGATCCCAGGATCGAGCCTGCATTGGGCTCCCTGCTCCGCTGGGAGCCTGCTTCTCCCTCTCCCACTCCCTCTACTTGTGTTCCCTCTCTCGCTGGCTGTCTATCTGTCAAATAAATAAATAAAATGTCAAAAAAAAAAAAAAAAAGAAGATGTAGTATATATACACATGGAATGTTACTTAACCATAAAAAACAATGGCCCTAGAGGGTATAATGCTAAGTGAAGTAAGTTAGATAAATATCTTATGATTTCACTTTTTTTTAACAATAATTTTTTAAAAGATTTTTATTTATTTATTTGTCAGAGAGAGAGAACACAAGAGAGCAAGAGAGCACAAACAGGGGGGAGCGGCAGGCTCCCTGCTTAGCAAGGAGCCTGATATGGGACTCGATCCCGGGACCCTAAGATCATGACCCGAGCCGGAGGCAGGCACTTAACCAACTGAGCCACCCAGATGTCCCTGTAGGATTTCACTCTTACATAGAATTCAAGAAACAAATGAACAAAGAAAAAAAAAGATTAAAAACAACAACAAAAAAGAGTCGTAAATACAGAGAACTAGTGGTTGCTGAAGGAGAGGTGGATGGGGGAATGGTGGAATAAAGGAGATTAAGAGTACTCTTACTGTGATGAGTCATGAGTAATGTATAGAATCGATGAATTATTTGTACACCCGAATCTAACATAACACTGTATATTAATTATACTTAAAAAAAAACATGGATATATAGACCAATGGAATAAAATTGAGAATTCAGAAATAAATCTTTGCATTCAGTCAAATGATTTTTGACAAGGGGGCCAAGACCACTCAATAGGAAAAGGACAGTCTTTTCAATCAATGGTGCTGGGAAAACTGGATATCCACACACAAAACAATGACCTTGAACCTTCACACCATATACAAAAATTAACTAAAAATGGATCAAAGATCTAAATGTAAAACCTAAAAGTATAAAACTCTTAAAGGTAAACAGCAAAAATCTTCATACAATGATTTCTTGCGTATGACAACAAAAGGTACAGGCAACAAAAGAAAAAAAAGACAACACAAACTTCATGAAAACGTAAAAATTTATGGATCAAAGATACTGATCAACAGAGTAAAAAAAGGCAACTCACAAATGGGAGAAAATATTTGTAACTCATATATCTGTTAAGGGGTTAATATACAGAATATATAGAGAACCTACAACTCGACCAACAAAAACCCAAGAATCTGTTTTCAAAATGAGCAAACAGAAGGGTGCTGGCTGGCTCAGTTGGTACAGCATGCAACTCTGGATCTTGGGCTTGTGAGTCTGAGTCCCACTTTGGGTGGAGATTTTACTTAAAAATAAAATCTTTACAAACAAATTAAATAAATAGGCAAAAGGCCTGAATAGACATTTTTTAAAAAAAAATACAAATAGCCAATAAACACATGAAAACCTGCCTAATAGCACTATCATTAGAGAAATGCACATCAAAACTACAATGAGATATCACCTCACAACCACTAGGATAATTACTGTTTAAAAAAAAAAAGAACTCATTGGTAAAGATGTGATGAAAACAGAACCCTTGCACATCCTTGATGGGAATATCTTATAAAAGAGACACTGAGAAATATAATGTGGCGGGTTCTCAAAAAGTTAAAAATAGAATCACCATATGATCCAGCAAATCCACTTCTGGGTATATACTCCAAAGAAGTGAAAGCAGGATCTCAAATTGATATTTGTACACCCAGGTTAGTAGCAGCATTATTCAAAATAGCAAAAATGAGGAAGCAACCTAAGTGGCCATTAATGGATGACTGGATAAGCAAACTGTGAAATATACATACAACAGAATATTATTCAGCCTTTACAGGGAAGGAAATTCCGACATATGCTACAACATGGATGAAACATGAGATCACTGTGCTAAATGAAATAAGCCAGTCACAAGTAGACAAAGACTGTATGATTCCACTTATACGAAGTATTTAGAGTAGTCAAAATCTTAAAAGTAAAATGGTAGTTGTCAGGGCCTAGGGGCAGAAGGGAGGATGAAAAGTCACTGTTTAACAGGTATAGAGTTTCAATTTTACAAGATAAAAAGAGTGTTCTTGAGATGGATAAGGTTGTGATGACTGTACACTTTTATGAATGTATTTAATACCAATGAACTACATAGTAATATATACTAAAAAAATGCTTAAGATGATAAATTTTAGGCATGTCTGGGTGGCTCAGCTTATTAGGCATCTGTCTTCAGCTCAGGTCATGAACCCGGGGTCCTGGGCTCCCTGCTTAAAGGGGAGTCTGCCTCTCCCTCTCCCTCTGTCCCTCACCCTGCTCGTACTCTCTCTCTCACTTGCGCTCTATTAAATAAATAAAATATTTTAAAAAATGATAAATTTTGTTATGTTTATTTTTCCACAACAAAAGTAGAAAAAATGAAATAAAAGCACAATGAAATACCACCCCCCACACCCATGCATGCACACACACATGCACACACACACACACACACACACACACCCATCCTAAGAGCTGCATTTCTGGGACAAAGAAAGTGTAATATTGATGTCGTTTTAGTATTAACAGATGTCAGTTTATTTTTCAAAAAGGCAGCATCAATCTCATTTCCCATTAGGAATGCATGAGAGTAAATGTTAATCTTCCAATACATTACTTCTCCCTTATTTAAGGGGTATACATTTCAAGATCCCCAGTGAATGCCTAAAACTGCAGAGAGTACCGAACCCTATATATACTCTATTTTTCCTATATGTACACGCCTATGATAATGTTTAATTTATAAATTAGGCACAGTAAGCAACTGATAAAAAATGGAAAAATTATAACAGTATACTGTAATAAGTTATGTGAATGTGTTCTCTTGTTCTCTCTTAAAATATCTTACTGTGCTGTACTCACCCTTCTTGTGATGATGTGCGATGACAAAAATGCCTACATGATGACATGGAGGGAAGTGAATTATGTAGCCATTGTGACATTAGGCTCTACCAACTTCCTTTAAAAAAAAATTAATCTATTTATTTACTTAAGTAATCCCTACACCCAATGTGGGGCTTGAACTCATGATCAAGAGTTGCATGCTCTTCTGACTGAGCCAGCCAGGCACTAACCTTCTGAAATAAGAAGGAGGATCATCTGCTTCCGGACTTCTGATCTGACTGTGTGTAACTGCAACCACAGAAGGTGAAAGTGCAGATGAGGGAAGACTACTCTATCTACCATCCTTCTAAGTGTTGCCAGTCAGGTGAGCATCTGTTTTAGATATCTGTCGGCCATCTAGATTTGTTCTTCTATGACTTGTCTCTTCATTTGCCCATTATTTCCTTAGGATGTATGTGTATTAAAAGTATTGACTCCTTGAAGCACCTAGGTGGCTCAGTCAGTTAAGCGGCTGCCTTTGGCTCAGGTCATGATCCCAGGGTCCTGGGATTGAGCCCTGCATGGGGCTCCCTGCTCAGTGGGGAGTCTGCTTCACCCTTCCCCTCTCCCTCTGCCTGCTGCTCTGTCTGCTCGTACTTGCTCTCTCTGTGTCACATAAATAAATAAATAAAATATTTTTAAAAAAACAGTATTGACTCCTTGTCATCTGCTTTGCCCATTTTTTTCCTTAAACCTTGTGAAATATAGTTTAAAATTTTTTTATGATTGGGACACCTGGGTGGCTCAGTCAGTTGAGCATCCAGCTCTTGGTCTTGGCTCAAGTCATGGTCTCATGGGTCCTGGGATCATCCTGCCGCAGGCTCGCTCAGTGGGGAGAGTCTGCTTGGAGATTCTCTCCCTCTGCCCCTCCCCCCCCACACACTTGAACATGTTCTCTCTTTCTCTCTTTCTCTTTCTCTCTCCCTCTAAGTAAATGGATAAATCTTTAAAATATTTTTTTTTAATGATCTACAGTTTGTCCTTTTATAGCTTGGAAATGAGGATGGCAAACTATGGTCTGCTCCTTGTTATTATAAATAAAGATTTATTGAAACACAGCCTTACCCAATCATTTACATAGCAAAGTCAAGTAATCGTAACAAAAACTGGCCCTTTACAGACAAAAACTCTAATGCTTATCATAGAATGAAGAGAAGAAAATCAAGTGCCTGATATGTCTCCCTCCATAGAATATAAGCTCCAAGAGGATTTTTGTGTGTTTTATTTATTGCTATACTATCTGACAAACAGTACATATTAAAATTTCAGAATACAAGGTCTCCATGCTTTCATATTCTTAACTTGAAATATAGCTAAATATTAGTGATATTTGAATAGTACTATTGGATGTGAAAAAAACTTTTTATCAGTAATGTATAATTTTTATAGTTCTATTGTGAAAATCAATGAGAAATAATGCACTACAGTTTCACAGCTGAAAAATATTCCAGTAAGAGTATCTCCTAGGGGAAATCAGTTGGGCTCGCTTTGATGTTAAAAGTCATAGCACTCAAGACAATTTACTGTTCATTATAAACTATTTTTCAGTTGACAAGTCTAATCAAGGTGACTATATTTTCAACACAAAATACCTGAAGAGAAGGGGCAACATTTTACCTACTAAACTCAATGATTAATGACACTATACAACTCTGGGTTCTAGCCTTGGCTTGTCTACAGTAAACAGGCTCATTGCAGAATTCAGACTTTTTAACACATGTCATCTGGGGTATTTTTTTCTCAGTATTTTGCTTCCAAGAGTAACTTTACAATGCATTGTAAGATTACTGCATGTTTTATTCAGCTTGGTAAAGAAGAGAAAAAAATTTAAGCCCAAAATATAACATACAATCCTTTCAACCTTTTTGTTCATGTGAAAGTTTTTATTATATAGTACTGGGAGGAAATATTCCAGAATCACTTAAAAACTTCTCATAAGCCTCATAACATTACAGTCTGACTACTATTACCCCACAAAATAAACATTGTTCTTTTAAATGACTGAGTTACAAGAGCTACATCCATCTTTCAAATTCTAGATTTATTCTTCTATGACTTGTCTCAAATTCAAATTCAAATTCATGGTAACTGGTTAACATTCACACTAAATCCATAAGTCTAATTATATTTTTCCTTTTACTTTTTTAGATACTTTTGATAACTTGACTAAGCCCTAGCAACAACCAATAATATTCATCTTGCACTAAAGTTTGACAAACTTTAAAATCTTTTTAGTCCTATACTGTTTACGTATTTCTATTGATAGTGAAGTGCGACATTAGGAAAAAGGACACCTTGATAAGTTACAGCATTTCCATAAAGGTGTCTTATAAAAACAGGAACTCCACTACTAAATCTATCTCTAGTAATCTACCACCTGGAAAGAGGCAGTGTAGTAATGAAGGAAGAACAGAAAATGGACAAGGAATAACAAAGAAAAGAAGAGGACTAAAAATCTATTTCCGTATCTTCAATGACTGGGATAAAAAAAAAAGTAATGGAAAAAAAAAAGCCTCTCAGGATTACATACATGTCCAGAAAGTGTATGTATGTATGTGATTACAGTTGCAATAAGCTGGAATTTAAAATAAAAGACTGAAGTAGCAGCAAGTAGATGAAAGGGGGCCCCTCCAGTTGCTCCTGGAGTCCAGCAACTCTCAGCAGTTGGCTGGAGACTAAGCTGGATGATCCTGTGGAGCTCCAACAAAGGGACGAGACAAACTCGAGTCCCCAGGGCCCCCCTCCCGACAACGCGTGAAACAACTTGATAAATGATTGCTGTGTTGGGGGACAAGGAGATGGAGACATCTGGGAGCAGAAGGGGGAATGTATCTAATTTAGAAGGCCAAGGGAGGCAGAATGGCAGACAGGAACAAGAACACCTTATAACACAAACATTCAACCAGAGAACCTAGAAGCAAATACCACAAAACCCAACAGAATCTCTAATAATTGAAGTCCTAAGAGTATAAGAGACTGCTCACAACCTAATTCCTCCCAAGTCACTAGGATTGTTGGGGGACAGTTTTCACCTTCATATAGCCCATTTTCTAGCCTCAAGTCCAACCTTAAAAAAAGCACTGCTCTCATGTTACTTCATTCATTTCGGGATGACATGAAATACAAACTCCATTTCCCCACCCCCAGTCTATGCCTAAAGGATGCAGATTCAGAACTGAAAGCCAGAAGCCGAAGTGCCCAAAGTTTAGCTCAAGCAAAGGAAACATTAATTACCCTAAAACAAAAACAGGAGTTCACATCTGGGGCCCAACACTTAAATTCTCCTCCTTCCCCTCCTCTGGAGTGTGTGCACAGCTATTTATACAACCTCTTCCTGACCGAGGATTGATATTGGTCCCACAGGACTTCCCTGTTTGGGGAAAACTCAGTGGTGACAAACTCAGTCAACAATGAGTAGGCATAGAAGGCATCTCAATTTGAGAAAAGGATTGTCAGAATCAGTAGCGATACAAATATAGGTTTTTCAAAACCAGTTACCCAAAGAGTAATTAATGAACTCAAAAGGGACATTAATTATTCAAAAGGCACATAGCTTACACATCTGATGAAAGACCATTAAGCAAGTTTACTAAAACACATGTCAAAGGTAGGAACAAACAAGAACCATGTAAAGAATTCTTAATTGACTCAAGTCTTAAGCCACTCCAACTTCTTATGTGATAAACTAGAAATAGGTAACGTTGCTATAATCAAAGTACTGTACCTTACATCATTGTACATAAAGCTTTACCTAAAGCCTGAATTCAGCTCTGACTGTAATTAAGCATAATTAAAATTAACAGCAAATTGTAGTCCAAGAAAGAAGAAGTTGGGGAATTCAACTTTTCTGATGCCCTTGGAGGATTCATATTCTATGGCCCAAAACAGAATATTTCAGAACATCTGACATAACAATTAATGGCCAGAGACACACTGTATAGTTTAAGGGACAGGACAACCATGAGAAAATAATCATTTAAGTGGCTTAAGTTGGAGGATCTTGATCCTATTAGTTTAATTTTTCCGGGGGGGGGGGCGCTAAAAAGAGATCCAGTAAGCCTATTCTAGGCTAAATGTATTTACGGCCTATCCAGAATTTTCACTGTATTGAACAAAAACGGATGTTCTGTGACCCATCCCACTTGCTAATTCCCCCAAAACCTGCCTTTGTCAGGATACATAACTCTAAGTGGGGTCCTAGGGCTTCCTAAATTTAGAGAGCAGAGATGAAGAGGCTCTGCACCATGAATCTCACTTTGTGATAGACTAATTTTAACCAACAAGTCACAGAACTATGCTCTTGAAAGTTATAAAAACCCTCTCCAAATTCTACCTTGCTTTACAATCTTACTGCCAAAGTTTGGGTCTGGGTCTTACAAATAAGTAAATCCCTCTTTTGGGCTATCTTAATCACAGAATTTGAAAAGATTAATGGGTCAAAATTCACCTGATATATGAGATTGCAAACTGATAGCATGCAGAAATGTTTATTTTGGCCTGTAGTTTTGTTTTTATTTATTTGGTTGTGTAAAATTAAAAACAAATCTGGGAGAGTTTACATAAAAGTCTGGATACCTCACTTCTCTTGAAAAATGAGATGTGGTTCTGATTCATGGTCCTTCACGACAAGATTCAGCTGCAGCTAACACGTGGGGCTGCCCTCCTTTACAATGGACATATACCCTCCAGCTCATCAACCATACATCAGGCCCATCCCCTCAACGAACACCTGTCTGGCCCTGTAGGTATCTGAGTTTTGATGTCCAGTTCTACAACTTCAATGAATGCCAATTTAATCTGTACTTGGACAAAGCCTTGCATGTGTTCTTTTCTAGTCTAAACATTCATGGTTCTTTTTTTACATCAGTTCCAGATAATCCTCATTCCCTCTCCTCTTCAAATCTCCCTTGACTTGACACTAACCTTTCACCTGCTGCACCTAGGATTTAAGGAATATTCTTTGACTAGTTAAGAAAACAGGACAAATGTCTTTATTCTGAACAGGGGTAGGTAAAGGATCGCATCACCCTAAATAGCTACAAAAGATACTGATAAAGAAAATACAGACAAGTAAAACATAAGCAAGCCAGGAAACCAAGAAACAGTGACAGCTTAGCCAGGAAAAAAGAGTACTAATCCATGGTTAGGAAGTGTTTATTTCTAGGCTGCTGGAAGGGGTGAATGTCCATAAAACAAAGTTAGACCAGTGTTTGCCCCTGAAAATCTTCTACTGCCACCATTTAACACAGTGTTCCACGCCCCCAGCCCAACCCCTGCAAAAAAAGGGCGGGGAGGGGAGGAGCTTAGGCTACTTGCATCATAATCTCTACCCAACCCCAAATCACATTATCTGGAGCGGGGCTTCAGAAGCTGCATTTTTTTTAAAAAAAGATTTTATTCATTCATTTGAAAGAGAGAGAGAGCACAAGCAGGGGGAGAGGCAGAGGGAGAGGGAGAAGCAGACTCCCTGCTGAGCAGGGAACCCAACCTGGGGCTAGCTACCAGGACCCAGGGATCATGACCTGTGCAGAAGGCAGACACTTAACTGACTGAGCCATCCAGGCGCCCCAGAAGCTGCATTTTAAACAAGCAATCTAGTGGTTGCTAAACACATTCGAGTCTGAAAAACAAATTCTACTACAGCAGCCTAGAAAGGTACATCAAGGCTCAGAGCTTACATACCATACTCATTCTGGACCCTTCCCTTTCTCTCTCAGTCCGACTTACATGGTTCTTCCTATGTGCTCTCCCACTCACCCTGAATATACCTCCTTGAACTAAAGCAATAATCACTCCATGTAAACTAATATATAAGACTTCCCCCAAGAAAAGCAAAGGGTCTTTTCATTTTTTATCCTCCTGGATAGCAGAGTGCTTAGCACATAGTAGGCACTCATTTTATTCAAGGAAGTAAGCTGTTCCACTTCAGTGCCTTATTCAAACACTGTTCAGTGTGGTCCAACTAAATGATCTCTAATGATCAAATATTCTAGCATCTGTTTTATGCAGTAGAAAAGTATTTCTCAACCTGTTTTTCATTACCACCCCCTTACTTAAGAAACTTACTTAGATAGTATTTTCCTAATCATCCCAAACCATAAAACTTTAGTTTCATAGGTATACTATGTATCAGTTTAGAGGCCCTTTAGAGGCCCACAGTTAAGAAGACACCCAAAAGAAACAATTTTCAACCCCTTGGGGGAAATATCATCCCCTTGAGAATGCATTTAATAGTGTTTGGGATATTAACAATAACAAAGCAGGGCGCCTGGCTGGCTCAGTGGGAGGAACATGAGACCCTCAATCTTGGGGGTCGATCTCAGCGTCATGAGTTCAAGTCCCACACTGAGTGTAGAGATAGTTTAAACAAACAAACAAACTTTAAAAAATTAACAATGCAATGGCAAGGGGAAAGTATCAGTCTAATGCTCAACAACAGTTCATTTTAACTTCTCTGACCAAATCACCACATGATTCAAATTGATATGGGTTACTGACAAAGTTTAAAATACCCTCATCGATTCCAAATAAAAATTTTCCTCAAACTGAGGAAAATACTAATGGCATTCCTATTTGAATCTATTAACTATTACTGAAATAAACTACTTATGAAAAGCGTCTCTAAAGATTTTTAAGATACAACAATACTAGGCCTTCTCACACATATTTACTTTAACCAGTGAGTGATATCATTCGTATGAGGTCAAAGAATTAACCCTCCAGTTTGCCAATGACATAAGTGTTCCTCCCCAAAGTCAGTGCAGCACTTGGGCAATCAGAAGTACCAGGAAAAACACTATGCAGAGCATGTCACATTATAGACATCACTAAAGCATCTAACTGTCATCAAGGCCAATATGTAAAGGTCTATGAAAGCTGTAATAAAAAATATAGATAATAACAAGTGTTGGTGAGGATATGGACAGACTGGAACCCTCCTATACTGCTGGTGGGAATATTAAATGTGCAGGCACTTTTCCGTTCTTCAAGAGAAATGAAAACCTATGTTTACACAAAAACCTATATATGAATTATAAGGTAAGCAGCAGTATTCATAACAGTCGAAAGTGGAAACAACCTAAATGTCTATCAGCTGATGAATGGATACACACAATGTGATTAATTCCATACAAAGCAATACTACCTGGCAATCAAAGAATGAAGTACTAATACCTGTACAACATGGATAAACCTTAAAAACAGTAGCTAAGTGAAAGAAGTCTACTATAAAAGGCTGTATTTTGAAGGATTCCACTTATAGGAAATGTCCAGAACAGGCAAATCCAGAGACAGAAGGTAGATTCCTGGTTTCCAGATAATGGGGTGGGGAGGAGAGAAGAGTAGTAACTACCAAAGGTTTGGGTTTTTTTAAAGGGGTGACGAAAAATGTTCTAAAAGCGATTGTGGCGATTAATGGTTGCAAATCTCTGAGAATATACTAAAACCACTGAATTGTACGTCTTAAATGGGTGAATTGCATGGGGTGTGAATATCTCAATGAACTGTTACAGAGCAAGAGGAGAAGGGTGGAGGGTAGTCTTCGAAAAAATATCAGGAAATGGGCTGTGGTTGTGTCTGTGGTTGTTTTTCACTTTGAAGTAACGCTCCAATGATACCAACGATACCATTGAAATGGATATGTGGCTTTTTAATGCTCATATTTTAATTTATTGAGTTCAAGTTTAACAGTAGTATACAAAAAGTGAAGCACTGACGGCAGTTATTCAAAATCAATATACATATAATTTCATGCTGTGGCTCAAGATGGAATGAACTACCTTTAGAGATGAACAAATTCAAACAAAGGCTAGGATGTTTTAAAGATGTTCTAGACCATAAATGTATCTGAGAACAGGAAACATGTCTGTGTAATAATTTCAGTGTCAGGCACTATGCTTTACACTTTACATATACAATATTTGCCACCTTCCCAACAAATCTTGCAAGGTAGATAGAGTCTTCATTTAAAACAGCTCAAGAAACCAAATATCCTCAAGACTGGAACAGTTCAATTAATTAATTTAAGCTTCAGTTTCCTGATCTGTGAAAGAAATAACAATGCTATCTACACATCAGAGTTGCTCTAAAAACTGAAATAAGGTATATTAAGAGCCTGACATTAAAAAGTCACTCAAATTTCTGTTTCTTTTACCCCAACTTTAGCAAAAAGAGATCTAGCATTCAGAAAGCTAGCAACATGTGTAATAACTGATCAGGGTTAGGATCAATATTCAAAGATCATCAATACTGTCATGTTCACCAGGTTCTCTTCAAGTTGCTGTAAGCACTTCACTGGGCAACATTAGCAACAAACTATGTAAACAAAGCATTTACAAAGGTCACTGTATTAGTCAAATAAACTAACAGAGGTCGTAATGTGGCATATATTTAATGATGTCCGTGATCATAATTCTGCTAAATAATAACTAAACAGTGGGTAGTGATGGTGTATTAACTATTACAACTTGTACAGGCAAAGTAATTGTTTCCAGGGTCATTTGAATGTCAAGCAGTGAGCTGTTTTTAAAACCAGTGAAAGACCCTGTAGCCACAACCCACAGGAATGATGCAAGCCTGCTCTTCTCTTCCCCACTGGATGTTTTCAAAGAAGCCTTGGCTGGATGTTGAGAAACAAGTCAAGCCGCACAAAGTACAATTTAGGCTTCTTTCTCCAGCATTAAACTGGACACTTCTTTCTCCAGCATTAAAATCTGACAGGGCAGCTTAGACTAGAGAGGAAGCTGGCCAGAGAGGAAATCAATCACAGCCTGAGAGACAGGAGCATTGGGGTGTGTGTTTGGGGTGAGGAGGGGAAAGGGTTAGAGATAATTGAGTGTGATGAACTACAAAAGCTGATGGAAGATAAATTGGCTGATAGAACATCTTAGAGAATTAGGGGGCAAAATAAGAGTGACACATGGAATGATGGCCAAAGGACATGTGGTAAGAGCAGCAGGGATAAGGGTGCAGGAAGGTAAGTCCACTCCTGCAGACACACATCTGCAATGCTTATCAGCAACCTGTGCTCACCATTCTGCTAAACAAATACAAGCATAGATTATGTGGTTTATCATGTACCACCAAACTGGGAAGTTTGAAAAGTTTAATGGAGCTGGACTGTGAAAGATAAAAATACAGGTAAAATGGCAAGAACTATAGCAGTATGTAGTAGTTGTCTGGCATGAAGTGAAGAGCCAGAAGCAATCTTTTAAACAGCTAGCACAGAACCCCCAACACGCAAACCTAAGTGTGGAGCTGCTGAAGGTGGCAAAGACATACACAGCTCAACAGAAGTGAAATTGATCATGGTACTACACAATTCCCGGGACTAGACAAAATATATTCCCATACACTATATTAGGGTAGGAAGGGCTAAAAGAATATATACTGTATGATTCTATTTATTTTCTAAGACAGACAAATCTCATCTGTACAAAAATCAGATCAGTGATTGCATAGGGTAGGTGTGTACAGGGGCAGATATGACTCAAAGGAGCATATATGACTCTGGAGGCATGAAAATGATCTGTATTTTGTTTGGGGTGGTAGTTACATAGGTGTATACTGTTACTGAAACTCAACTGTACACTTAAAATCTGTGTCATGTATGTAAATTATACTTCAATAAAGTTTTTTTTTTTAAGGCTGGGAAGTATAATACTATCAAAATTTCTTCTCAAAATGTGTAAATTAAAAGTTTAGGCCATTAGGTAATAAACAGTAGTGAACTCTGTAATATACAGAAATAGTACTCCAAAGCTCGCTTCCATGGAAATTACAGAGAGCCACATTCTAAGCAAAGATTGTATAACACTTTGAATCCTAAAATTTTTTCTCCTTACCTTTTGTAAGACTTGACCAGTGAATTCATCAATAATATTACTTTCACTAACTACAACTTATTAAGTTACTACAAAAATTTTCCTTCCATAGAAATAAAATTAGTTACTGCCTCTCTAAGAAACAAGTTAAGTACAGAAAATTTCCCATTTTATAAAGAAAACTGAATTATCAAGACGTGACCTCTGGGCGCCTGGCTGGCTGAGTCAGAAGAACATGTGAGTCTTGATCCCGGTCGGAGTTGTGAGTTCGAACTCCACGTTGGGTGTAAAGATTACTTAAAAAAATAAAATCTTATGGGCACCTGGGTGGCTCAGCCGGTTAAGCATCTGCCTTCCACTCAGGTCATGATCCCAGAGTCCTGGGATTTGGCCCTGCATCACTCTCCCTGCTCAGTGGGGAGACTTGCTTCTCCCTCTCCCTCTGCTCCTTCTCCAGCTCCTGCTCTCTAATAAATAAATAAAATCTCTTAAAAAAAAAAAAAAAAAGAGGTGACCCTCAAAGAAAATACAATGCCAGCCAATGGCTGTTGGTAGGTCTATATTTAATTTTACCTAAATGCTATTTCTACTAAAACTCTTACAACACAAACTTGTTGAATGCATTTAAATAAAGCCCATCAAAAATTAAGTTTCTTCTCAATAATTAGCAAGAGGAAAACACTCACCAAACTGCTAGCTCTGTGATAAAACTATTTTAAATTCTTTTTTTTTTTAAGATTCTATTTATTTATTTGACAGAGAGAGAGATACAGCCAGCGAGAGAGGGAACACAAGCAGGGGGAGTGGAAGAGGAAGAGAAGCAGGCTCCCAGCGGAGGAGCCTGATGCGGGGCTCAATCCCAGAATGCCAGGATCACGCCCTGAGCAGAAGGCAGATGCTTAATGACTGAGCCAACCAGGCGTCCCACTATTTTAAATTCTTAAAGAATGTTCTTCCGTTATGAGAGAACACATCTGACAGCAATGTCAATGTGACATATGTATTAAAAAACTTTAAAAAGTTTCACACCTTTTGTACTTTTAGAAAATTTATTAATATGGAAAACATACATGCACACATTTGATATACACTAGTACTTTATTTTTTAAAGAAGGCATTGAAATAATCTAACAGTGCAAACTGTAGAGCAATAACTGGATAAGTCACACTCCATTTACAGCATGACCAAGATTTGATTCCAAGCAGCTTAAGATTAGAACACAAGATCTTAACTAACATACTCTACTGGTTTTACTCATTTTATCATTCAGAGCATTAATAGAGGAAAGACTTTATCAATATTTGAAAACCAAAGAAACAAACACAAGAAATGGCAGGGGACAATAAAGGTCTAGGAAAAGAAAACAATGAAAAGGATACATAAATATTACACGTCCTGACTCAAATTTTTAAAAAAAATTCTAAATTCAGTATCCATAATCTTTTTGAACAGTAATAAATATAACTTTTTGTGTATCTCTAGCTTTTATGTGACTCTACACGTACACTTAGGTGCCTAAATGCAAGTGGGTTTTGGGTTTGTTTTTATTTTTAAAGAATTTAATTATTTATTTGAGAGAGAGAGAGAGAGAGCATGTGAGAGTACAAGTAGAGGTTGGGACAGAGGGAGAGAGAGAAGCAGACTCCTCCCTGAGCAGGGAGCCCCACATGGGGCTCCATCCTAGGATGCTGAGATTATGACCTGAGCCAAAGATTGATGCTTAACTGACTGAGCCACCCAGGTGCCCCTGCAAGTGTTTTCATATGAAATTAATTATTATTAAGGGAGACATATTCAAAGGTATTTCAGTAAGTAGGGAACCCAACTCCCTGAGCACTAACTGCCGGCTTCATAATTTCACCATATCAACCTCTCCAGCAGAGAATGGGAGGGGTCTGGAACATTAAAAGCAATCTTAGAAACAGTTTCTCCCCCCAAAATCATCAATATACTGGAAAACTTGGACCTCTGGAAGTAAGTGATGAGGCCTCAAATCTACAGGGAATCCTACACATCAGATGGATGGACAGATGGTGAATGATTTTGGTTGAAAGATAAAAAGCTTCAAGTTATTTGCAGAATAAAGCAAAGAACAATTAGATAAACTGATATAGTGAAGACTAACATTCTCAAATTCCAAATTCTGACTCACTTAAACACAACCTTCCATCTCATGAAAATATGCAACCAGGTATATTTACTTTGTAAGAATAAGGAAAGGCCTAAAGCAAAAGTCAGAATACCTGTTAATCCACCACAGCCCAGGCTCAGTTTTCAGACTTCTGGAGGCTATTGCACATTACCTTAAGAAAATGTGGTGCACACACAGCAATATTATCCAGCCATGAAAAAAAAAATCTTGCCATTTGCCATGACATGGATGGAGCTAGAGAATACAATGCTAAGCAAAATAAGTCAGCCAGAGAAAAATACCATATGATTTCACTCATATGTGGAATGCAAAAAGCAAAACAGGGGTACCTGAGTGGCTCAGTTGGTTAAGCGTCTGCCTTCAGCTCAGGTCATCATCGCAGGGTCCTAGGATCGACCTCGCATTAGGCTCTCCACTCATCAGAGAGGTCTACTTCTTCCTCTCCCTCTGGGATCTCTCTCACTTTCGCTCTCTCTCTCTCTCAAATAAATAAATAAAAATATTTTTAAAAAAAGAATAAAGAGGGGCGCCTGGGTGGCACAGCGGTTAAGCGTCTGCCTTCGGCTCAGGGCGTGATCCCAGCATTATGGGATCGAGCCCCACATCAGGCTCCTCCGCTATGAGCCTGCTTCTTCCTCTTCCACTCCCCCTGCTTGTGTTCCCTCTCTCGCTGGCTGTCTCTATCTCTGTCGAATAAATAAATAAATAAATCTTAAAAAAAAAAA